>NW_027187245.1:793361-937170 GCF_028583685.1 Petaurus breviceps papuanus
AGAGAGAGAGAGAGAGACAGAGAGAGACAGAGAGAGAGAGAGAGAGAGACAGAGAGAGAGAGAGACAGAGAGAGAGAGAGAGAGAGAGACAGAGACAGAGAGAGAGACAGAGACAGAGACAGAGACAGAGAGAGACAGAGAGAGTCAGAGAGAGACAAAGAGAGAGAGACATAGAGAGAGACAGACAGACAGAGACAGAGACAGATTCCCATGAGAAAAAATCCACAGGGTACCCTAAGTAGTTGGGAATTTTAAACAGGTTAACTCTACTTCCATTGTCATCATTCAAAAACAGCTACTTTCCCTGCTTAAGATTGACAAGCAACAACAATAATCCATAAAACAACCAAAAGAATAAAGTACTTTAGGATTGTATTCACTTTTAATATTGTTATTGTTTGTCTACTGACGTCATTGTGAAAATCACGCCCAATTTAATATTATTGATGCTCAGGATTTTTTAACATAAATTAAAAGATAATGCATATTGTGCTGTAAACTAAGACATATCTTTTGCCAATGTCCATTATTCACTTTCATGCTAATAATGCTTCCATTTCCACATGTGGAACTCTATAACTCTTGCATTTCTATTTCTAATTGCAGGATTTATTTATGCATCAAGGGAAATAAGCAGTCTTCTGACTTGAGTCTAAAACACTCAGGACAAAATTTACTTAGGTGAGATGATTTTTCTTTGATTAATTAGAATGACTCACTGATTTGTTAAAATAAATTATATATTTTGTTTTTATATCACCTACTATTGTGCCTGCCTTCCACCTGCCTTCCCTTATAGCAAAGAAGAAAAAAGAGAAAAAAGTAGTTCAGGAAAACTAAACATCACGTAAAGAACAGGCTGACACTATCCATAGTATTCCATACCAATAATCCCCCAACTGCTGCAAATAAGGGATGGAAGTACCTTTACATGTCTCTTCTTCAGGGACATCCCTGGTGATTACAGTTTCATAGCATTCTGATTCATTTATTCTATTGTGTTTATTCTTTACTATGGATTCAGTTCAAGTTGTTCTGCATCTGATGCATGATTCTTTTTTTTTTAACTTGTTGGAGGGTGAGAGGGATTTGGAGATAACAGAATCTGTTGTCTTGTTGGTCTTGTGACCTGGAAAGTGCTAGCATTTTAAAGCCCTCAAATGTATACTTTACCTCTTCTCCCCACCTCCACTTCTATTTTGAACTCTACTCCAAAATTTACAATTGGAAAAAACTTCATAACTCTGAATTGATTTTAACTATTTAGAGAGTAATAGGTTGTTTAAAATTATTATCTGTCAACATTTGTGTTACTGACCATTCTAGAAAATACCATAAGGAGGATCTGGGAAGAATGAGCTGCGATTGCCAGAAGTTGAAGGAATCTTGACCAGCTATCAGGAAGGAGAACATACTTTCTGTCCCAAAAACCTTTCGGTTTCAGTTGCATTCAGTAAAATTCATTGACAAACATAACACTGTGCTAAGTAGGCCCAAAGTTTGGCTAAGAAACAATCAAGTACTTTTTGGAAGGCTTTCCTATATCCAAATATTATGTTTCTCTAATAGGCTTCAAAGTAAGAGAATAATGAATTGAATCCCCTTTTTGTTTTTTTTCCTATAGTAAAGTTCTTTTCTGCTGCCTTAGTCTGATGGCAGGTGACTCTTAACTCTCCAAGGCTGTGCCTGGGTACTTCCAAGCTGATCAACTTTGGATGAGAACCTGGTGGGCATCTTCTGACCAAAGACCATCCTAGGTAAATTTGAAGAGGTTCAACACTAAACTGAAGTCAGAGGATATATTGTGCAGCAATAACAACTCATGGAGACAGTCCTGCTAAGTCTGAGAGGAGGTGAATTCAGCAACAGATTTCTTGAAAGAGGTAAGTTTGAAGAGTGGGGGATGGCCATGATTTGGAGGGAGGAAGATAGTAAAAGAGAGCACCTGATCCTCGTCAGTATACAAATGCTTCTATAAGTTTCAATTATTTCATATTTTAAAGCCTTTTTTTGGTCTGCTATTTGATCACAAGTGGATTTCGAAAATTGGTAAAGAAAAAATTGGTAATTTTTAAAACTGAAGATACTGTTTAGAGATGAGGAAAAATAATTTGTAAAACACAGAGGAAATTGAGTTAGACAAGAGTGACCCAGTTTCTTCTCCTGTTTGAAGGCATCTATTGTCTGTACATATGTTTTTTTTTCCTGCTAAATCAAACACTAGAATATAGGGGATTTTGAGGATCCTGCCTGCTCCTGCCTAAGCACCAGATGCCATTCACATTCCAGAGAATCAAAGGTGTCCTGTTGAGCAGTCTTGTGTGAATGAGAATAAGGCCTTGAATAAATTGCTCACAAAATCCATGCTAAACTAAGCCCTGCATGGCTCTCAGTGGTCACATATGTCTTATACACAAATCTCTTCAATACTCCACTGACCTCTGGGACCTCCCACACCTCAGTAAATGGGTCAGCAGGGGCACTTATCTTTAAAACACAAACACACGGACACGCACACAAACATATGTACACAGAGCCCTTTGGAATTCAAGCTAACTGTCATATCATCTCTGTCACATGAGCAAATTGAGGAATAATTATTGCTAGGCCTGTGGGTCATTTCTTGTTAGTAAAGGCTCATCCACTTTTAAGATCTTTGAGGACTCAGAGCTTTTAACTATCATGTCAGCTAGCCTTTAGCATATTTTAGCCATATTTATATTTTAGCATATTCACTTTTCTTGCTAGCCATCTAAAAGAATAGCGAGAGTTTTAGAGTATCAAGACATTGTGAAAGACCAACTGCATTTAGTCAGAGACTTAAAGCAAACCTTCTGTATTCACATTTTATGAGAGCAAACTGTGTAGATGCATTGGAAAATTGAGTCTCACCGTAATGAACAGAGGATATGTCAATTACATCTCAGTTACCTGCTGCTATGTTGTAATTTAGTTGAATGTTAATATATTTAAGTCTTAGAATAACATCTCATTTCATAAACAAAGGATTAGAAATATTTTTTCATATGTATTATTTGCAGTCTCACCAGTAAAGGTCTTATTCTAAGAATAGGCCTTCAGTTATTACTCATTTTTTTCATTTTTATGATGATTTATTAACTTCCTAAATGTGCAGCAACTGAAGCACCTTAGTAAGAAAGGATGTTAAAAGTTATTTTAATTATTCTCTCTCTGATTTTTATTGCTTTACAACATGTGTGAAAATGTCTTTGTTCGAGGAGTCTTCTCAAATCGAAATGAATTTTTTAGCCCTCAAAGGAGCAGGCTAAGCAATAGCAGAATAATGATCTTTAAGACCCTACTGAAAATGGTGATCAGTTCCCCCTTCTCTCTAAAGAAACCAAAGGACAAAGAGTTTTTGGTTTTGATTCCAAACTAACTACCTAAGACAGAGTAAATAATAAGAAAAAAACTGTCATGTTTAGTGCTCTCTCTTACACTGGGAAGGTGGATGTAGAGTGGATCAAACACGGTATGGGGAGGCATGAGATCAGGGGCTGGTCCTGGTGTTCTGTCTGTGATGCTGGTTATGTTCATTAAACCCTTTGAGCCTCCCTCTGTAAAATAGGAATGATCATAATACTTTATCTCACAAGGTGGTTGTGAAGATCCTATGAGATCAGGTTTGGAAGGTACCTTATAAACTGGAAAGTGCTTTTTAAATGGAAATTGACTAATATTCCTAAATAGGAACTTTTGCATTTGAATTTTTGAGTTCTTTTGAGGCAAAGGCATGGAATGCCAAAACCTCTGAGCAGAGAAAATTGCAAGTCACTTAAAGTCAGTGGTGAGGAAGCATATCAGTCATTAATAGGCTAGCAAAGGTGGGGAACCTGTGGCTTCGAGGCCACATGTGGCCTTCTAGATCCTCAGATGTGGCCTTTTTACTGAGTCCAAGTTTTATAGAACAAATCCTTTTATTAAGGGGATTTGTTCTGTGAAGTTTGGATTCAGTCAGAGGGCCACATGTGGCCTCAAGGTCACAGTTGTCCACTCCTGGAGAGAGTACTACCAGTCATGAATTGCATGCACAAAGGAACATTTATTACATCCTCAGATATACAAAGGAAAAGAGGATACAGGTGGTTACGTAGATCTCATATCCACTGAAATATTTAGAAATAGATAGATGCCAAGAGAACATTTAGATAGAAAATATATCATATATTCCAATGAAAGTAGTGTAGAGTCAGCTAAAAGTCAGGAGATTTGGGTTTTAGTCCTAGCTCTGCCATTAGTAAGTGCGGAGACTACACAAGTTAAACTCCTATCCCTCATTTTTCTCCTTTGTAAAATGTGTATAATACCTGCCCCACCTATCTTATAGGCTTGTTGTGAAGCTCCAGTTAGCTAATAAATATTAAAACATTTGAAACATTACATTGATATCTTTTGTTGTTCTATCATTATTTCCTTTCCCTACCCAATGAGCCTTCTCTTTTAACAAAGAATAAAAAAGAAAAAAAAATCCAGTTAAGCAGAACTGCTGAACACCATTCACAGAGTCAGGTAGTATATGCAAAGGTTAACACCCATATTACCCAAGCTCTGTAAAGAAAGGAGGGACATTTTATCGTCTCTCCTTTGAGGTCGGAACATTCTGTAAGGTGGTATTCTTCTCTGCCAGTTTCTTATAAAACTTAAGACTGTCCTCTGTGATGATTAGTAGATTCTGCCCACGGGTAAAAGTCTGGACTTTTTCTTTAGAAGTTTCTTCTAGGTTTTTTATTCTGCATTCATTTGCACAAACTCATCCTTCCAATGATTTAAATCCTTCAGCATGGTGTAGTGAAAAAGAATGTCTAATTTGAAGTCAGATGAGATCAAGTTTGAATCAACCTCTAATATTTACCAGCTGTGTAAGAATAGGAAAGTCATTTGTTCTCTTTGAGCCTCAGTTTCTTCTGCTTGTAAGCTGGAGATAATAATATCCATAATACTTACTTTCCACAACTTATAGAAGAATCAAGTGACCTAATGTTTGCAAGCCTTTGGCTAGATAAGAAAGCTTTACATAGTATCTATCTATCTATCCATCTAGGAAGAAATATGGGCCATCTAGGGCTCATTTACTCTTCATTTGTCTTCCTTGACATTGGGTAGGACCTTATTGCTCCAGAGTAATGTTGAAAAAAAATTTGTTCACCTCATTCCTTTTCAGTTGTTTCTTCTTAAACATCAGCTTTTACAATGCACTTCTGCAGAACACACTGGGTGGATAGAGAGACAGCATGGTGTAAGGGAAAGAGGCTGTAGATTTACAGTTAGAGGTCCTTGCTTCAAATCCCACCTTGGGTACTTTCTCCTCACGTGACCTACCACGAACAAGTCGTTTAACCTGACCAGTTTCCTTGTCTGTAAAATGGGGGTAATAATAACACTTGACTTGAATGGTGGTTGTGAGGATACAATGAGAATGTATGTCAAATATGTTCCAAACTTTAAAACACTACATTATCTGTTATTATTGTTCCCATTTGACAAATGAAGATAACATCAAAAGTCACACAGTGCATCGGGACCAGAGTATCATAGCTTTACAGTTTAAGGTCATCTGGTTCAAACTCATTTTTCAGATAAGGAAACTGAGACTTGGAGAGGACAAGATACTTGCCCAAATTCACATACTTAGCAAGTGATGAATGTGAGATTCAGACTCTGACTCTAAATACACGACTCTGTCTACTGCACTGTGCTGGCATATCAAAGTTACCTGATCCCAGTGGAGTCTAGTGACTTCCCCTCACTAAATATACCCATTTTTTGCAAAGGGAATAGAGGGGTAGATATGCTCATTATTTTTTAAAGGATCTTTCTGTTAGTAAGAACAAGATACTCCATACAAAATGGCAGCTGGTCCTTTCACATTTGTACAGTGTCAAAGATTACTTAGCAAGTTCCTGCTTAAGCAAATTTTAGGTTTCTTTCTATGAAATGAAGTATCCCTCCATTAGACAGTAATTTATAGAGAAAGCTATTTTTATTTTTCAGGGATATTTTTATAGTGATCATTGTTTTTAAAAATCAGAAACAGAAGCACTGAAGTACTACAATGCACTCTCAAACTACTTAGCATGTTAACAAAAAAAGAATAGAAAAGAAAACCTTTCCTAATAGAGTTCCAGATAGTGTGAAGGAAAAGAAACAAGAAAATGTGATAAATACATATCTGGATTACATTACAATGAGTTATAGTGGATTTTGTTTCATTATAACACTCTTCCTGACTCTCTTATTTTACATGATCCAACATCAATTTTGTGGTTTTAAGAAATGTGGCTTTACAAGGATTCAAAGTAAAGGCAGATGGAATTTCTGTTCTGCATTTACAAACGAGATTAGATGAGGTATGTTTATAGCCAATAAAACAAACCACTCTTACACTGACACTGACACTCACCCATGTTGTGCTGAGGAATATGACATTTACCTTGTTTTTCATTGATAATTAATGTATTTCATTCCTAGGGTGTGGTGAGATATAATTATAGAGTATCTGGTTATTATCAAGTTCTTTATGGCACCTGGAAACAAGGACCAGATGAGAAAAAAATGTTATTCAAACTTTTTTTTTCTGATGGTTGATGTTGTTCTTCATATTTTTTCTAGATCTTCTCCTAGAGAGATCTCCATCCAGCAGCACTGTCCTCCAAAGTGTAATGGTTATTGATAGGTTAAAAGGAAGAACTGATCAGTTGTTAAACTTAATCCTTCTGAACTGTTATACCCAAAAATCATAAGGAAAATGCCATAATTAAAACATATTATAATTACATTTAGAAACTTTATTGCCTGATATGCCTATAATTTAGCTACATAGGGAGTTGAAACCTAAGATAAGGAGGAAACAGTAAGACAGTATTTAGTTACCATTGATGAGTTCAAGTTGGGCCAGTCTTGGGTCAAGAGTCAGAAGGCCAGGGTACATATCCTAACCCCAATGCTTAGCACCTGAATTATTTTGTGCCAGTCACTTATCATTTCTGAGCCTCAGTTTCCTCATCTGAAGATGAAGGAGTTGTTCAGGATGGCCTTTGAGGTTCTTTCCAGCTGTTGATGCAAAGATACCTCATCATTTTCCACCTGACTGTTCTTCTGAACTTCATTATCTTCAGAAACTCATCATCTTACAAGATGAAATCAACTCTGTAACTCATACCTCTTCAGATCATTTCTCATCTCAGCTGCAGACTTCATTGTACCCCCTCCCCCATTTTCACTTTCTTTCCATTTGGTGGCAGATACTGTCCTATGCCTTTCTTTGTATCCTCAGCATTTGGCACAGTGCCTGGCTCATAGTAGGTGCTTAATCCATGTTTATTGACTTGGACTCTGACTTAATTAGAGGGCTAGTTAGTGAATATATAAAGAAGGAAACAATCATCACTTAGTGCCAGTATGACTTAATTAAGAGTGCCACACCAGACTAATCTCATTTTGTTTCTTGACAAGTTTATGGGAATGGTAGATTAAGAGAATGCTATAAATTTCACGTATCTAGCTTTTAGCAATGCATTTGGTTTTTCTTGGAGTCTCAGGGCAAAACTTGTAATGTTGGAAGAAGATTGAGGAAAGGGAAAATTTAGGCTTAATGTAAGAAAGAAGTGCCCTAAAAATGAGAGGTGAAGCAAAGTAGGAGGTGTTGCATAGTGAGGTGGTGTGTAACCTCCCCCCCCCCCCCGGCCCTTCCTGCTCCCTCCTTGGCTTTGGGTAGAGGCTGGGCTTTGTTGACTGACTTTCGGACTTCTCGTTCAGGTAAGGGTTAGACTGTGGCCTCTAAAGGCCTTATGTGCCCTGAGATTCTAGAATTTCACCTTGCTAAATGTACTGCTTCACTATGCTGACACACTTGAGTTAACAACAGACCACACAGTCTCTTAAGCAACAAGGAGCCAGCAGCAGTACGGCAACAAGGGACACATTCCTCTGGGGAGCCTTGAGGACCACGATGTGTGGTGCATTTCAGGTGTCCCACAGCCATTGCTTGTTCCCACTCTGTTAAGCATCTAGTAGCAAAATGATTTAATAAGAAATCTAATGAACAGGAACCGTAAGGTCTGGACAGTCTGCTATGTAATTTATGAAGAAAAAATGGGCGGGAGCAATAAACACAGGGAGCCTTTTGGAGACTCAGCCTACACATGCATGGCATGACATGACAACACTTTCTAAAGGAAGAAAACCTGCAGCAGAATAATATTCCATGTGTTTGAAAAACATGTGTCTGGGAATTTTTCTGCTCTTGGCTAGTCCACCATGGAAACTTAGTGCCGAGACTTCCTCAACATGACACAAACCTTATGTGTTATAGTCTAGGAAACCTGTGGGAACCCCACTGAGGCTACAGTGGAATCCAAGAGAAATCTTGGGCATTTTTAAAAAGTTAGGATTATGCTGAAATCCTAGTTCAGTCATGCATAAAGGAAGACAGCTGCTTTTAGGAGGCAAGGAAGTAGTGAACAATGAACACTTTCTGTATGTTCCTATAGAGTGGGTGAGACTATGCCCTGGTCCTTACTCAAATAATGGAGGCCCTAAATCTTACTTTTTTCATGCTCCCTTCTGTGCCTTTGGAACCCAAAATTTCAGGGAGAGAGATGTTGGGAAGATTTTTCTCTCATTCATTCCCTAACAATTCTCAAGAGTACATTGCCTTTTAGAAAAGTTTATTTAACTTGATCAAAATATCTGTGTCATGTCTCTATATAAAATGGTCCACATAAATGTGTAAATGCACAGTCACCAACAAGGATATACTGCCTCTTTTTTTTGCCTTTTGGAGGGCAATTGGGGTTAAGTAACTTGCCCAAGGTTATATGGCTAGTTTGTGTATGTGTGTGTGTGTGTGTGTGTGTGTGTGTGTGTTAAGTATCTGAGGCTGGAACTGAACTCGGGTCCTCCTGACTCCGGGGCTGGTGCTTTTACTCACCATTCCACCTAGCCACCCCTGCCTCTTTTCTGTAGAAAGTTCACTTCACCACAATATCTTAGTGCTCATTCTTGCAACTGAATTACCAAGGTGAAGATCTGACAAGTTTGAAAGCCAAGAAGTCTTCAGTGAAACAAAGTAAGATTCTTATATTAAAGGAGAAAAGGACTTTTGTTTCTCAAAAGGAAATCTGTCACCCAGTCTGAACCTATTTTTACTGGCCCAGGTGGCACCTTACAAAATAGTTGGACATTTTGCTTAGTGAATCTCGTTATACTCATTTGTGAAGAAATTGAGCTGATTCATTTGTTTTCTTGTTTAAATAAAAAATAACCAATTTGACTTTTTTTCACTAAATAAAGAGAAATGGGGCAGAGTCAAGATGGTGGAGTAGACATAGGACTTCCCTGTGGCTCTGGCTCCCACCACCTCCAATACATGTAAAAAATGACTCTAAACACATTTTAGAGCTACAGAACCCACAAAGTGACAGAGAGAAACAATTCTCCCGCTGAAGGCAGCCCAGCAGGAAGGGTCTATTGCACCAACCTGAAAGCAGACTGCAGGCCCATGTGAACTGTGCTGTTTTAGCCCCAGGTTGGCCCCAACCAGGGGCAGCTGAAACAGACTTCAGGAGAGTGAATCACCACCAGCTGTGGCAGTTTCTAGAATTCTCAACCCATAAATGCTAAAAAGCAAGTAAAAGATTAGTCAGGAACTCATTTGGAATAGGGGGGCCAGAAGTGGTGGAGGTGTGGCAGCTGCTTCCAGAGCTCCTGGCCTACAGATCCTAGGGGGACCAACCAACCATTCAGAGGCTAATTGTTCTTTCTTTAACCTGCTTGGATCTGGATTGTGGTCTCAAGTAGAAGTCCTGGGGTGTGTGGCCAGCAGGCCAGAACTTGTGGGGCTGCAGAGAGGGTGCCCTCCTTATAGCTGTGGCAGCTGTGAAAACCTGAGCAATTTGGGACAAAGCTCCCTCCATTCTTTTTTTTCCAAATGTTTTATTAACTTCTGATTTACATCATTCATTTCTGCCAGATTTTGAGTTACAAATTTTCTCCCCATTTTTCCCCTACCCACCGCCACAAAATAGCAGTCCCACAGGATATCCCCTCCTCCAATCTGTTCTTTCCCATATTTTCTCCCATACCCCTTTCGACTTTTCCAGTAGGGAATGGTGGATCTCTATGCCCCAGTGCCTGTATATCTTATTTCCTAATTACATGTAAAATGGCATTAATAATTGTATGTGTGTATATATATATATGTGTGTGTGTGTGTGTGTGTGTGTGTGTGTGTGTGTGTGTGTATGTGTGTATTTGAATATTTGATTTGAAAACTTTGAATTCCAGATTCATTCCCTTCCTTCCTTGTCACCCACCCTTACTGGGAAGATAAGCAATTCAATATAGGTTGTACATGTGTGGCTAATGCAAAACAATAACATAGTAGATATATTGTAAAAGACTGACTATATTTTCCTCCCTCCTATCCCACCTCCCACTTGTTCTATTCTCTGCTTTGATCCTGTCCCTTTTCAAAAGTGGGTGCTTCCAACTTCTCTGCCCCCCAGCCTGCCCTCCCTTCCATCATCCCAAAGCTCTCTCCATTCTGAAAGCAGAGTTCCACTGTGGCAAAAAGCTGAAAAGTCAAGTAATTGATTGGCATCATGAGCAGGCAGAGGAAACGCATTCCTACCATAGATTCCTTTTTCGGGGACAAAAAGTATAAAAGCATGGAACAAGAAGGAGACAACGAATTCAGAACTCTTGCATTAAAAGCTTCCAAGAAAAATATGAATTGGTTACAGGCCATGGAGGAGCTCAAGAAGGATTTTGAAAACCAAGTAAGAGAATTGGAGGAAAAATTGGGAAGAGAAATGAGAATGATGCAAGAAAATTATGAAATGAGAGTCAACAGCCTGACTGAGGAAAATAACACCTTAAAAAATAGACTAACTCAAATGGCAAAAGAGGCCCAAAAAGCCAGTGAGGAGAAGAATGCCTGAAAAAGTCGAATTTGCCAGATGGAAGAGGAATTTCAAAAACTCACTGTAATAGTAATGTAATTTGATCCCTTTTTATTGCAAAGCTAACAAACAGGTGCTTAGCACTTACTGATTAATCAAGCCTTTGTTAAAGAAACAGAAGGTATGAACTCCTATTGCTAATGTGACAGGAAGGGGTTGAAACAGGAAATGGCTGAAACAGGAAAGAGCTAATGCCGTGTGTATGTGTGTGTGTGTGTGTGTGTGTGTGTGTGCGCGCACACACACATGTGCATGTGCATGTGTTTGTACTTGTGCGTGTGTGTGATCCCCTGCTGGGTCACACAGATTTTCTTGGAGGCTCAGTGAGAGAGGCCCAGGCTGGAGAGAATGATTTTTATTTTGAGAACCTGGATTCTGGGAACCAGCTGAAACTTCTGCTGAATCTGAGGGCCAGCCAGAGCTGCTAAGGATTTCCTAGGACCAGCTGGAGTTGCCGAAGACTGAGGAAGCATGACTGGTGCCGATATTTTGTCTGTGACTTTGTTAAGCCTTGACTTCCCAGGAACATAGACTGTAAATTGGACACTATGAACTTCAGTGTGGTAAAAGAACTGCATGGAGAGCTGGACAAGAAGCTGGGAGCTGTCTGCCATTGAATCAAGGTGACAGTTTGGTGAATCCAGGTAGGAGCTGGGACCATGGAAGGTCAAGATGAAAAGACCTTTCAGGGAATACTGAGTAGTGACTGAACCTGATATGAGGTTTTGCTTTGGGACTCACTTTGGGAAGAGTTGTCTGATTTGGCCAGATGAGACTCTGGGCAGCTGTTGAGTCCTTGGCTTTGAAAACCCAGATGTTGGTGCTTCCATCTCTGGTAACTAACTAGGTATGGATATAATGGTCAGACAGCTGAAAGCCCTGTCTTCTGAACTGTGTAATTTATTTGTGATTGTAAGTTGTGATTGAATTAAGGACTCTGTGATTGACTAAACAAATGTGCTATCGAGGGGTGGAGTACTTTGACTTTTGTATTTTGTGTCCCTTAAGGAGGCAAGCCTCCTTAAGGATGATTGAATGATTGAGGTACTAAGTGACTGATTGACTAAATGATTGTACTTTGTTCAAAACCATGTGACCACTGTGGTGAAAACTATGTGGCCATTTCTGTGATAAGTTGTTGTGAATGCTGTATTTTCATTCTGATAAGTTGTAACATTGTGAATGCTGTGCCTTGATTTACTGTGAATATTTTGCTCTGATTTGTTATTGAATAAATGGAGTGTTCACTACACTATGTAATCAGAACTGTGAAAGCTGCCCACAGTAGCATTCTTCTAGAAAGCTGCTTGTGCTTGGCTTTACACTCACTGAAGGGAATAATTCCTTCATAATTAGATTGCAACAAATGGAAGCTAATGACTTTATGAGAAACCAAGATACTACAAAAAAGATCCAAACAAATGAAAACATAGAAGGCAATGTGAAATACTCATTGGAAAAACCACTGACCTGGAAAATAGATCCAGGAGAGATCATTTAAAAATTATTGGACTACCTGAAAGCCATGATCAAAAAAAGAGCCTAGATACCATCTTTCAAGAAATTATGAAACAAAACTGCCCTGATATTCTAGAACTAGAAAGCAAAATAGATATTGAAAGAATTCACTAATTGCCTCTTGAAAAAATCACCAAAAGAAAACTCCTAGAAAAATTATAGCCAAATTCCAGAGTTCCCAGGTCAAGGAGAAAATATTGCAAGCAATAAGGAAGAAAAAATTTGAGTATTGTGGAAACACAATCAGGATAACACAAGGCCTAGAAGTTTCTACATTAGGGGATCATAGAGCTTAGAATGTGATATTCCAGAGGTCAAAGGAGCTAGGATTAAAACTAAGAATCACCTACCCAGCAAAACTGAGTATAATGTTTCAGGGGAAAATATGGTCATTCAGTGAAATAGAGGATTTTGAAGCACCCTTGATGAAAAAACCAGAGCTGAACAGAAAATTTCACTTTCAAATACAAGAAGCAAGAGAAGCATGAGAATGTAAGCAGGAAAAAGAAATCGTAAGGAACTTATTAAAGTTGAAGTATTTACATTTGTACATGGAAAAACAATAATTGTAACTTAAAAGACTTTTCTCAGTATGAGGATAGTTGAAGGGAATATATATATATATATAGGAACGGTGTAGGTGTATATAAATATATATGTGTGTGCATATGTATGTATATGTATCCATATAGGGCACAGGATGAGTTGAATATGAAGGGATAATATCTAAATAAAATAAAATTAAGAGGTGAGAGAGGAATTTATTGGGAGAAGGAGAAAGGGAGAATTAGATTAGGGTAAATTACCTCATATAAAAGAGACAAGAGAAAACTGTTACAATGGAGGGGAAGAGCAGGAAGGTGAAAGGGAGTGGGACAACCTTACTCTTGTTGAATTTGGCTTAAGGAGGGAGTAACATACATACTTAATTGGGTATCTTACCCTACAGTAAAATAGGGGGGTAGGGGATGAGAGGGGTATGATAGAAGGGAGGGCAGATTGGGGGAGAGGGTAGTTAGAAGCAAACACTTTTGAGAAGCGACAGGGTCCCTTGGAAAATACAATAAGTGGGGGTTGGGATAGGATGGAGGGAAATATAGTCTTTCACAATATAACTGCTGTGGAAATGTTTTGCATAACTACACATGTACAACCTATACTGAATTGCTTATCTTCCCAGTGCAGATGGGTGAGTAGGGAAGAAGGGAAAAAATCTGGAACTCAAAGTTTTAAAAATGTGTATAAAAATTGTTTTTTACATGCAACTGGGAAGTTAAATATACAGGCACTGGGGTATAGAAATCCATCTTTCCCTACTAGAAAGTTGGGGGGAGGAGATGGGGGAGGATATAAGAGAGTACAGATTGGGGGTAGGGGTATTCAGTGGGCTAGCGATTTTGGGGTGGGGGTAGGGGAAAGATGGGGAGAAAAATTTGTAACTCAAAATCTTGTGGAAATGAATGTTGACAACTAAAAATAAATAAATAATTAAAAAAAGAATCTAGAAAGAAAGAAAGAAGACAAAAGGAAAGGAAAGGAAGAAACGAAGAAGGGAAGAAGAAAGAAAGATGCTGGTTGTTCCAGCCCAATCTGATGGTTAGGGATAGAGTATAGGGCTTATGCTTTAATTAGTATAGAGAAGACATGGAAATTCCTATGAATACAGGTTAGAACATTCCTTACAACTGCACAATTTTGACTGCTTTTGTTGAATGAATGAAAATTGTCACATAGCATTTGTGACCTGGGGAATGTCCGTTCCCTTTTCTAGCTCTATTTGCCTATATGCAAAATAGGTGAGGTTGAATAGATCAAAGGTTCTTAACCTAAGGTTCATAAACTTTTTTAGAAAAATATTTTGATAACTGTATTTTGATATACCTGGTTTCTTTTATAATCCTATATATTTTATTTTATGCATTTCAAAGCATTATTCTGAGGATTCCATAGGTTTCACCAGAATATCAAAGGGCATACTGAAAATGTTTAAGAACACCTGGTCTAGATGGTCTTGAAAGCCCATTCCATCTTAAACAGTGTCTGTGGTTTACCTAATCTTTCTGGTAGGACTCTGAGAAACACTTCTCAAACTATTCCCCTGTTGGCGATCTGTTTCTTCTATTACTAGGACTTACTTGATGCAAATTCTCCTGTGGTAGGAAAGGTTGTCAAAATGGTGAGATTTCTGCTCCTAGTACTCTGATAAAATAGCAAAATGCATAAAGGAGAAAGAGAGACAGACAGACAGAGACATCTTAGTTGCAAAGGATGGGCAATTAATTGCCCACATTTTTCCCCTATAAGAAGAAAACAATCTTCCCCCTTTTAAATTATCTTTGTCCTATGAAAAAAGTACTGTCATTATGACTATGACATTTTGACATGTTTCATAATCCACTGAAATGATTTGTGTCTGACTGTTTAATGAGATAGAGTTGGTTGTCAGATGTGGACTCCCAATTCTCATGCGGACAGATACCAACTGTTCAGGACTATTGATTACTGTACCATTCAACTCTTCATCAGTCTTACAAAATTGGCTCATCATTCCCTGTCTCAATCCCTACTTCTCTCAGCATTTGTCAGTGAACTATTTGGATTGAATTGTGGAAATAAACCCAACACAGAAAAGCTAGAGGGGGCAATTTTGGTTTTAATTTCCAGGATATTTGATAGCTATTCAGCCATGAAAATAACCACCGACTCACAATCAAAGGATTAAGGGAAATATAAGCAGAGCAAAGGGAAGTTGAGTAGTAGTCTTCTCATAACATTCCTATGAGTAAGAAAAGGCAATTATTATGATCTCCATTTTACAGATGAGGAGACCAAATAACTGAAAAGTCAAATAATTCTCTGAAGGTCACACAGCTAGGATGTATCTGGAGTTGAATTCAGACCTTGGTATCCTGACTCTTAAAGTTGTAAAATATGAGAAACTGGAAGAGGCCTCAGCTGTTTGCTGGTCCAGCACATACCTGAACATCACCAAAAGTTGTTATCTACAATTAAGGACTATTTATGAATATGCATTAATACCTAGAATATAATTATGTAGTGTGAATATTGCATAGTTAGTAAAAATATGTGCCCAGTATGCTGTTGCCTCACACTAGATAGACTTTGTATCTGTCCTTTGTTCTGTTTAAATTAGTAAATGGGGTGTGGAGGAGGGAAGAGTAGGCCAAGATAGATATGGCAGAAGCAAGAGAGATTGGCATTGTAGTTAGGTATCAGAGGGGTCATATCTAATATGAGGAGAGTCCAGTTATTTCAGAAATTATTTATTAGATACTCTTCATTTATTCAATTCAATTCAGCAATTCATTAAGCACAAGCTATGCCTTAGGCTCCATCCTAGCTACTGAAGATACTAAGACAGATACAAAGCAGTCTTTGCTTTCAGGTCACTCGCCTTCTGAAAGTAAACAAAACATTTTAGAAAAATAGACCTAAAATCTACAGAAAGTTATTTTGGAATGGAGATAGCTAAAAATTAGGTGGAATAGGGCATAGTAAAGGCTTTACATTGAGTGTGCCACTTGAACTTAGTCTTGAATGGAGGTAGGCATCCCAAATTGTGGAGGTTGGAAAGGAAGGTGTTCAGGCACAGGGGTCATGTGGAAGCATGGAGACAGGAGATGGTATGTCAGATTACTAGAGCAGGCCACACTTCCCAATAAAGCACAGCTCATCAAAGGTGAGATGAATTCCCATAATAATAATCTGCTAGCCAAGCTTTCTCTTGATGAGGCTTCTAGAGGGTGAATACATTCTGCATAATAATTGACAGGAAGAAGAGATGACAGATCGCTACGGAGTTGTTAAATGTTGGACAGGCATTCACTGTGTCTCATCTTCCTATGGGAGCATGGAATAGCCAATGTACTATCAAGAATTGTCCTAAATTTTCACTGGACTACTCAGAGGCATCTGGAACCACCATTATCTCACAGTTTCAGATAAGAAATCTAAAGTAGAGATTGATTGTTAGTTGTTGATTGTTTGATTGGAGTTGCTAACAGAGAGAGTTAGCGTCTGGCTTGGTTCCAGACCCCACAATCTTTCTAAAGGGAGGACCCTTTATTTCTTACTAAACATAACCTTGCATTTCTCTTTCACCAGCAGTGTCAAATGACATGCAACTACTCCCCCTCTTCCTCTCATCCCTGCTGCCATCGCTTACCAGGGATCTTCATACTGTGACCATGTCCTGCCTGATTGGATGAATAAGTAAATCCCCATGGAAGGTTTTGCCTTGTCTGTCATAGTAGCCATTATTCTCTCTGGTGTTACCGGAATCCTTATGTCCGTGTTATTGTGACCAATGAGGCATTTCTCTCTCAATTAATGAGTAATTCAAGAATGTCCTTTTAGTGTGATCATTTGGGTCCAGGTGATTATATAAACCTGTTTTATCTGATCTTATTTTGAAGCCCTGGAACAGAGACTAGTGGCTTTTTTAAGGCAGTGTGTGAGAGTAATTACTGTAGCACCCTATCTGCCTAAGGATATTTTTCCCCAAAAAGTTTTTCAACCAATTGCCCACTCCTGTTTACTGAGGCATGTCTGTTGTAAGGAGAACAAAAGTTGGCAGTTGAAATTAATTGGATTGTGTAAGTGGAGAAGGGAAAGGTGAAAGTTTTATGTGAATTTAGGGAGTGCACAGTTCAGTTACTTAATGACATTTTCTCTCCAGGCTAAGCTGGAGAGAAGCAAGCTCCTAAGCTTCATTAGCTGTCTTTAGCTAGGACAGTTAAGTCTGGTCCCCTTTGTCTGCTGAGGAATGCCAGACTTATAAGCAGTCAGGGAGGGTCAAGGAAGTATTGCTATTATGTAAACAAGTGTCAGGTGCTAAATGGAGACCACCAACTCATTTTGCTTAGTTCCCTGCATAGCTATCAGCTTACAGTGACTTGCTAGTACTAGAACTGTGGCCATCATTGAACTCAAACATTCTCAGCAGATGATGGGCCATATGGTTTTGCCTTCATGCACCATGAATAATTTCCACATGATTCATCAAAAGTCATGGTAGGAGTCCATATTTATTCAGCGTTTTCAAAATGAGGAACATGTACCGTTTTGACAATTGCTGAGTCTCAACTTCTCATCTTTTAAAACAATAGCAATTTACTGACCCACCATCTTATATTGATTTTTATTATCTTTATTATCCATGCTGTGAAATTATTTTTAAGAATATTTCAACTTTCTGATCAACTTGGAGGGCAAGTAGTCCTACCAACCACAAGGGGCACTGCCAGGCCTATCACCAAAGGGCTGGGACTGGAAAGAGCAAGGTAAGAAGCAAATACAAGGACCCCTGTCCTGGACAGCAAATACTCCTGGGGCTACCACTTCATAGCCCAGAAATTAAAAAAAAAAAGCCCCTATCAGGACCTCCAAAGACCAGGATGACAGAGTGAACCTCAGCTGCTCCAAACCCCCACTCTGACCCTGAAAACATAGTAACTTACCCCAGGACAAAATACTCTACAACAAAGGCTTGGGATCCTTAGAGGAAGGGCGTGGCTAGGGCCCTGCCTCAAAATGGGTAGAAAGCAGACTACAAAGACAAAGACTCTGGAGTCCTACTATCCTCAGAGGGAGGAACCAAACTTAGAGGGAGACAATGTGGACTCCCCACCCACAGCTGAAACATCAACAGAGAATGGGTCCCAAGCACAGAAGGCTCTCCTAAATGAGATCAAAAGGAACTTTGAAAACTGAATGAGAGAGATAGAAGACAAAATGAATAATTCTCCCAAAACCAAAATAGCAGAATTAGAAAAACATTATAATGAAGAAAATATCTCTCTAAAAAGAAAAGTGTATGATATGGAAAAGGAGCTCCAAAAATTAACCAAGGAAAATGATTTACTAAAAACTAGAATCAACCAAATTGAAACAAATAACTCTATGAGGAACCAAGAATTAGTCAAACAAAACAACAAGAATGAAAAATTAGAAAAAGAGGTAAAATACCTCAAAGAAAAAAATAACTGACCTGGAAAACAGATCCAGGAGAGATAATCTGAAAATCATAGACGTACCAGAAAATCATGATGAAAAAATGAGCCTGGACAACATTCTCCAAGAGCTCGTTAAAGAAAACTGCCCTGACATACTAGAACCTGAGGGTAAAACAGAAATTGAGAGAATCTGCTGAAAGAGATCCCAAACTGAAAAGTCCTCGAAATGTTGTGGCCAAACTCCAGAACTACCAGATAAAAGAGAAAATATTTCAAGTGTCCAGAAAGAAACAGTTCAAATATCGAGGGGCCACAGTGAGGATTGCACAGGATTTGGCAGCCTCTACAATGAAAGATCGGAGGCAGTGGAATACAATTTTCTGAAAGACAAAAGACCTCGGGTTACAACCAAGGATCACATACCGAGCAAGACTGAGCATATTCTTCCAGGTAAAGAGATGGTCATTCAGCAATATAACAGAATTCCAGACCTTCTTGATAAAAAAGCCAGAACTCAATGAAAAATTCAACCTCCAATTATGAGATGCAACAGTGACGTAGAAAGGTAAACAAGGAGAAAACACACACACCCTGCTATTTGATAAGAGCAAACTGGTTATAGATAAGTAGAGGGTATGAGTATAAAATACGCAAAATGATGATAAAAAAATCTTATTAAGGGACTCCAATGGAAGAAAGTGAATGAATGAAGTGGAAAAGGGTAAATTATGCCACACAAAGAGGCATAAAAACTGTATAGCAGAGGAAAAGAAGGGAGGGAGATGGGAATCATATGAGCTTTTCCTTCATTGGTTCTGGTGCAAGGAGGGAATAACAACCAGTTAAGCATAGGACTCTATGGAGAAGAAACCTAAAAAGTATCATTTTAGAGGGAAAGAGGGGTGGGAGAGGAGCTTTGTATGAGATTTGTTCCTGTCACTCTTGGTGTGAAGAAGAAATAACATACTTCATTAAGTATAAAAATATCCTACAGGCAGTAGGAGGGGGAAAGGGCTACGAAGGGGGGGGGGTTAGTAGGGAGAGAAGACGTAAGGGGAAAGGGGAGGAAAAGGGAGGGGGCTGATAAGGGAATACTGAGGGAGGCGGTGGTCAAAAGGAAAACTATTAAGGGGGGAAGGGAGAAGGGGGGAAATATGAACATTAACAGGGGTGGGAATAGGATGGAGGGAAAGAAACAGATAACAGTCATAACTGTAAATGTGAATTGAATGAACTCTCCCATAAAATGGAGAGGAGGATTAGAAATCATAATCCTACAATATGCTGTTTACAAGAAACACATCTGAAACAGAGGGATACACACAGGGTAAAGGTAAAAGACTGGAGTAAAATATACCATGCCTCAGCTAAAGTGAAAAAAAAGCAGGGGTAGCAATCCTTATCTCAGATAGAGCAAAAGAAAAAATTGACATTATTAAAAGAGATAAGGAAGGAAACTATATCCTGTTAAAAGGCACCATCGAGAATGAACCAATATCATTACTTAGCATATATGCACCAAGTGGTATAGCATCCAAATTCCTAGAGGAGAAGGTAAAGGAATTAGAGGAAAAAATAGATAGCAAAACTATACTAGTGGGAAACCTTAATCTCCCCCTCTCTGAACTTGATAAATCTAACCTCAAAATAAACAAGAAAGAAGTTAAGGAGGTGAACAAGATTTTAGAGAGGATAGGTATGATAGATCTCTGGAGAAAATTGAATGGGGATAAAAAGGAATATACTTTCTTCTCAGCGGTTCATGGCACATACTCAAAAATTGACCATGTTGTAGGGCATAAAAACCTCACAATTCTATGCAGTAAGGCAGAAATATTAAATGCATACTTCAAAGAATCATGATGCAATAAAAATTATATGCAATAAAGGGTGATGGAAAGACAGTAAAACTAATTGGAAATTAAACAATTTAATCCTAAAGAATGAGTGGGTCAAACGAGAAGTTAGAGAAACAATCAGTAATTTCATTCAAGAGAATGATAATAATGAGACAACAGACCAAAATCTGTGGGATGTATTAAAGGCAGTTCTTAGGGGAAGTTTTATATCCCTGAGTGCATACATGATTAAATTAGAGAAAAGGGAGGTCAACGAATTGGGCATGTAATTGAAAAACATAGAAAAACAACAAATTCAAAATCCCAAATTATATACTAAATTAGAAATATTGAAAACCAAAGGAGAGATTAATAAAATCGAAATTAAGAAAACTATTAAATTAATAAATAAAACTAAGATCTGGTTTTATGAAAAAACCAACAAAATTGATAGACCCTTAGTCAATAGGATAAAAAAAAGAAAGAAGAAAACCAAATTATGAGTATTAAAAATGAAAAGGGTAAATCTACCTCCAATGAAGAAGAAATCAAAACTAATTAGAAATTATTTTCCCAATTGTATGCACATAAATTTGACAATCTTAGGGAAATGGATGAATATTTACAAAAATACAAGTTGCCCAGATTAACTGAAGAGGAAGTAAATTACATAACCCTATCTCACAAAAAGAAATTGAAGAAGTCATCAGTCAACTCCCTAGGAAAAAATCTCCAGGGCCAGATGGATTTACTAGTGAATTCTATCAAACATTTAAAGAACAATTGATTCCGATACTCTACAAACTATTTGGGAAAATTAGTGGAGTCCTACCAAATTCTTTTTATGACACTAATATGGAGCCTTTCTGGAGAGCAATCTGGAATTATGCCCAAAGGGCTATATATACTTTCATATCCTTTGACCCAGCAATACCACTGCTAGGGTTATATCCCAAAGAGATCATAGAAGTGGGAGGAAGACCCATATGTACAAAAATGTTTATAGCAGCTCTGTTTGTTGTGGCAAAGAATTGGAAATTAAGGGGGTGCCCATCAATTGGGGAATGGCTGAACAAGTTGTGGTATATGCATGTTATGGAATACTATTGTGTTATAAGAAACAATGAGCAGATGGTCTTCATATTTACCTGGAGAGGCTTATACAAACTGATGCTGAGTGAGAAGAGTAGAACCAGGAGAAATTTGTACACAATTACAGACACAACGTATGTGTGATGACCAACTTTGATAGACTGGACTCTTCTCAGCAATGTAGTGATATAAGTCAATCCCAAAAGACTCATGATGGAGATAAATATGTGCATCCAGAGAAAGAATTAGAAAGAACTGAGTTTATATCCAGGTGGAAGCAAAATACCTGATCTTTTTCCTTCTCTTGTTTCATTTTATGTCCTCTTTACCATGTTTCATTCCATCTGATACAATCTGTGTTTATAACCTGACTAATATATAATGTGAAATATTTACAGATCCTATACTTGACTATATGCCACCATGGAGGGGAACAAAATGTGAAACTCAAGGAATTGTGGAATTGAATCCTGTAAACTAAAAGGAAACAAACAAATTAATTAAAAATAAAGAACTAAAAAAAAAGAAAATTTCAACTTTTAATGAATATCTATAAATGGCACTTAAACCTTTATTAGGCAGAGGCCTATCATGACTCTGCCTAATAAAGGCTTAAGTGCCATTTACTGATATTCATTAAAAGCTGAAATAAACTGTGCTCTTCAAGGAAAGGCCAGGGAGAGAGGAAAAAAAAAACAACAACCTGCATTGCTTGTAAATTTAGGAATAAATCTGTGTACATAAGTCAGTTAAAACTCATTTGACATTTATTTCAGTAAAAAATTAAAATTCTCATGGGAAGAATAGTCTTTGAAAATCATTCAGCAGGCTTATAAAATACTGCATTAACCTTGTAGCTACCTTTATAATCCAGATCCAACCAGTGTGTGCTAGGAAGACAGTACTAGGTAAGATTCAGAGGAACTGGGTCCAAAATCCAGTTCTGCCTGTTACTAGCTGAATGAATTTGGATAAAATTACTTCCCTGATCTTAACCTTAATTTCCTTATCTGTAGAACAAAGGAGTTGGATTAAAAGAGCTCATGGCTACCTTCCAATTCTAAATCTAGAATCCTCTGGCCTTGTCAGTCTTCTCCTAGTATTCTCCTTCATTCACTTTACATTCTCTCTGTACTGGCCTTCATATGGAGTCTCCTGCTTCTGTACATTTGTATAAGTCATTCTTCCTACATCTTGCCTTCTCTGAGCTGCATTTCCAGTTCTTCAGCTGATTGCATGTTGCAAAGCAGTCATTAAGTACCTGCTGTGTTCATACTAAGTGCTGAAGCTACCCATACAAGAAAGCAAAAGCAGTTGTCCCCAAGGAGCTTATATTCTTCTAGGGGAGACGAGATGTAAAGACTCACCAGAGAGAAGAGGGTCAGGCTTTCTGGTTTTTTTTTTTTTTTAAGCAATCAGGGTTAAGTAACTTGGTCAAGGTTACACGGCCAGGTGTTTCTGGGTGTATGCTAAGTGTCTGAGCCCAGATTTGATCCCCAGGTTGTCCTGACGCAGGAGCCACTGCTCTTACTTGCTGTGCTACCTGGCCGCCCCAAGACGCTCTTTTTTTTTTTTTTTGGCCTTTTGGAGGGCTTAAGTAACTTGCCTAAGGTTACACGGCTAGTGTTTTTTGTGTGGGTGTTAAGTGTCTGAGGCCAGAACCAAACTCGGGTCCTTCTAACTCCTGGGCCGGAGTTTTACTCACCGCACCACCTAGCTGCCCCCCTTAGGCTTTCTTAAGGAGCTTTTTGGAATGGATGCTGTATTATACTGTTGGCTCATATGGAGCTTAGAGTCAACTCCACCTCCCTATCTTTATCATAATACTGTCTCGCCATGCTTTGCGTATATAATTTTTGAAAAAAAAAACACTCAATGTATATCTTCGTATTTCTCCCTATTCAATTTTGTTTTCTCATGTTTGGACAACTTTCTAGGATATCATGATTTCATTAGGTCCTGACTAATCATCAGATGACTAAGAGCTCTTTCTCCTAGTTTTGTGTCATCTGCAAATTTGATAAATATGTCATCTATATGACATATCCTTTATCCAAGTCACAGATAAAAGCATTAAATAACAAAGAACCAAGTATAGATTGCTGCTGTAGCACTCCAATAGCCACCTCCTCCTAAATTGCCATCAAACCATTAAAAATTATACTTTTGGGCCATCCATTCAGTTAATTCAGAGAACACCTAACTGAATTATCATGTACTCCGCATCTTTCCTTCTTGTCCTTTTAACATAGTCATTATTTTTATTTATCCTTTAGTGGATTTATTATTATTTGGGGTATCATTACTCAGACTACATCTTAAATCTACATCTTCTGCTTCATTCATTGCGGTTTGTTGTTTGGTCTATAAAAATATATTTAATACTTATAATTTTTTATAGTTATGATTTATGCCATTGCACATGATCAATTATTATAAAGGCAGTAAATGAGACTGAAAAGTATATATATTTTATAATATTTTTTTTCAACTCTCATAAGCTTTTCTTTTTTTTTTTTTGCCTTTTGGAGAGCAATTGGGGTTAAGTAACTTGCCCAAGTTTACACATCTCATAAGCTTTTCAAATAGAATTTTAAACAGTATTTTAGCTCTTTTTATTATTTATTTTTCTGTTAGGTTTATTCAGGTTTAAAAAAGAATATTAAAATCTATTATTATTGTATATCTATGTCTTTTTGTTTTTTTAGCTAGCTTTTCCTTCAAAAACTTGACACTATGATATTTAATGCTGCTATGTTCAATAATGATCATTTCATTGTCTCTGGTGCCTTTAAGCATGATTTAGCTTTTTGTTGTTAGATCTCTTAGTGTGAATTTTTATTGTTGCCTTATCTGAAATAATGATTATAATACATGCTTTTTTTAAACAAAGGTATAGATGACACTTGAAGCAAGTAAGTTTTGTCCTAATCTATGATATGTATTCTATATGTAATTATTTTTAAATGTTTCTTGTATGCAGCAAGTTGTTGGTTTTTGTAGCAGTGATCAAAAATAAAATCTCATTACACTAAGCTTTTCCTTTTCTTACCCAATATTTCAAAATCTTTAGCACTACTTTTTGAATTCCTTTGGCAGTATTATTTTTACAAGTCTGGAGACGTTCTATATCATATCTTGGATAATATAACCTTGGAATGTTATCAGCTTGACACATTACTGTTAGTAGCCCTCACTCATCTCTTCTTGGGTTGACTCTTACTAGGTTTTATCTCACCTGACAACAACTGGGTATGCATTATCACTCCTTTGTACATGCACCTGTTTCTTCGTTAGAAAGTCATATTCCCTCCTCTTTGGGAAAAGCCTAGAATTTATTGTTTAGTTTGAAATGGGGCATACTGTCAACCCTACCATTTTAGGCTCTGGGGGAATGGACTCAAAATTTAGCTCAGTTCCTATATAGCATTGGTTCAACCAATTTTATGTCCATATGCAGGGTGACTATCATCTCAGCTCTCGAAGCTTTAATTCTTGCTCAGGGAGTCAATAACACACTGACTCTGGAACTTAGACCTTAGAATTCTAAGATTCTAATGACCTTTTGGATTTATTAGGTCATGAGACTCCATTAATTTGGAATAGAAAAGGGTGAACAAAAAGTCCAGAGACCTAGACCTATTTCTTGAGTCCACATGGACTTAGAGGGGAAAAGATTGTAAAGTCTTTTTACTTACATACCCTGATGGGCCTTTATGAATGCCTCTGCAGGCATTTCAACATTCTCCACAACCAGTAATAGAATGTCCACCTATACTCTACAATCTCTCCATTACACTTCCCTTACATGTTATTAATGTTCTCCCATAAGTAAGCTCCTGAGTATCCTCTACATGGAGATGTATCAGGAAAGCAACCTAACGCAGTCTGAACATTCACTAGATGCCCATTATATAAACATTTATGATATTTGGTTTGAGGAAGACAAAGAGAAAAAAAGAAATTCAGTCATAGCCAGAATTGCTGAAGGCAGGCACACTAATATATACCATTCAGCATACAATAACCTCAAGAAGAACTAATTTTTAGGAATATTCTACAGGAAGTGTTTCTTAACCATCTCTTCCCTATACCCAGCTGGTAGTGCGTTCTACCTAAAAATCACCGCATATTTATTTTACATATATTTAGCATATGCCAGTAGATGTATATATTGGCTCCTTGGACAAAAAGCATACCCCCCAAGAGCAGATATCTTTTCACTTCTGTATATGTATCCCCAATGCCTAGCATAATGATCAGCATATAGTGGGCACTTGACAAAGGCTTGTCAGTCACTTGATTGAAGAAAGGCAACAAAAACAATTTGTGGGAGGCAAGTTCATGCAAAGTATTTTAAAAATTTCCATTGGCTATGTTTTGGATTATTTTGGAAAACTGGTATCAAAATATTAATGCCATTTCAAACTTTTGTGGTTAAATGCTAAATCGGTTAGAGTGGATCATTATTTCCTTTTTTTTGTTCTATAGAAAGGATACTGAATGCCCTGGGGCCCCATTCCTAAAATTATCTAATGTGTATGTTGAATGACTTGATTAGAGAACCATCACATATAATAAAGATGTGGTCTTTATTTTCAATCACTAGTTTAAAAATTTATGCCAGAAGAAGTAATCATTTAAAGCCATGAAACTGCATGTGAATAGCATGCTTGTTGTTTTATTAAATAAAACACATGTTTAATAGTAAGTGTAAGTACAAGAATTCCCTTTAGTCTAGGAAAAATATCATTAGCATAACATAGAAAAATGGCTTATATTAAGAGGTACTTTATACTCTAGAAAGTGCCATATATACATGATCTCATTTACCATAAATTCGTTCATCCTGGCTTGAAATCTTAGTTATTAATTCAACATAGAGCATCATGGTATAGTAGAGAGAGTGCTGAAGTTGAAATCCAGAGGCCTGGGCTAGCATCTCACGTTGGATATTGAGTAATTTTGTGACGATTTAACCTCACAAAGTCTCAGCTTCTTCTTCTGTAAAATGGGGATACTTGTTTCACTTACCTCCCAGAATTGCGAGGAAAGTGCAAGAATCATTAAGTGAGTCATTAAGTTCTCTCTTGCTCACTCTCTCCCTCTTCCTCCTTTGCTAGCTATAGACATATATACATACATACATACATACATACATACATATATATATATATATCTTCCAGATATACCAGGTACTAGGGAAGATATGGCAGTGTTACAGACATTAAAAAAATACCCCTTGCTCTACTCTGAAGAGAGTCACCAAGGTGTGTCTTTTCCTTTTCATTCTTTATTGCCATTCCACCCTAGTTCAAGTCCTTATCTTCTTTCTAGAATGCTATAATAATCTCTTTACTGTTGTCTCTGACTTTCTTCCTCCAGTCCATCTTCCACAGCACTACAAAAGTCATCTTCCTAAAATGCTAAACTTATCAGGTCAGTCACCTGCTCAAAAACTTGCCTCACTCCAAACTCATAAAAGTGGCAGTCAAACCTTTGCCATTTGTCTCCAGTCTTTATTGCATGCCTTATCTTCTTGTCATAAAACCCTGAAAGCTCTTGAATTTCACATATACTATTTCTTTCTAGGAATCCCTTGTCTCTCTTTTTTTTTTTTTTTTTCAAAATCTGCCTGTCTCTCAAAGCCTAATTCAAGTTCCTTCAGTTTTCCTGAGTGCTCCAACAGTGATCAATCTATTCACTGGTGATAATATGGCACATGGCAACACATCTCATCCACACTAAAGTGCAGACTAAAGATACATCAGCATGTGAGAACCCTTACCCAACTCTCACACATCACATTAGTTGAACTTTGCTCTCACTAAATGTAACCTGGTAACTCCTACGATAGAGACAGTGAACATTAAATCAAAGTTGTAACTTGGACTCTGAGTTGTCAGGGACAGTGAGAGGTTATTTGGCTTACCAGGTATTTCACTGCTGGTATTTGTAAGACCGAATTTATCTGGTATTTGTGCGACTGAACTTGAACCCGGGTTTCCTTAAGTGAGAGAGAGTGAGGAGTCAAGGATGCCACCTAGGCTGGGAGGTTTGTGGTACTCTCGACATCAACGGCTATTTGATAAGATTCAGCCTGTTGTTTGAAGATCTTTTGTATCAATTTCTGTCATCCAACATGTCAGCTATACCTTCTGTCCTTTTGTCCTCTACAAACTTGATAAGCATGCCACATATGTGTTCGTCTGCATCATGAATAAAAACGCTGAGCAGAAGAGGGCCAAAGACCAATCCCTGGGTCAATCCAGTAGAGACCCCCTGTCAGTGCAGCATTGATCCATTAATTATTACTCTTTGGATAGCCATTCAACTAGTTTTATATTCACCTAACTGTGCATTTGTCTAGCACAGGGCTTCTTAAACTTTTTCTACTCACAACCTCTTTTCGCCTGAGAAATTTTCACACAACTCTGGGTATCTAGGTATATAAAATAGGCATACAAATCGAACACTTACTGAAAATAAATCATAAAGAAATTTATTTTCAAGCAATTCTCTGATATACATATAATTTTAGCATTTATTAAAGATGAAAGTGAATTTTATACTAATAAGATGAATGATTATTTCTGCATAAAGAAATAAATATTGGGGGCAGCTAAGTGGTGCAGTGAATAAAGTACTGGCCTTGGAGTCAGGAGGACCTGAGTTCAAATCCAGTCTCAGACACTTAACACTTGCCAGCTGTGTGACCCTGGGCAAGTCACTAAACCCCAATTGCCCTGCCTTCCAAAAAGGAAAAAAAAGAGAATAATTAAATCTTGGCAGACTATTTGATACTGCAGGGCATAGAGCATCTTCAGTATTTTTCAGAGTTGGTTGATATTTTGATTTTGTAATTGTCAATGCTAAGAATGCCATTTCACATAAATATGTAGTATAAAATGGCAGAAGGATGTTTAGGGTCATTTCAGCAATTGTTGGAAATTCTATCCTAATCCCAAGCCAGAATTCATTTAACAATTTTGTCTGTACAATAAAAATACTGCCAGTCATAACATGTAAGAGTCTTGAATCAGAGTCCAGGTGTTAGGCAGCATTTGTTGGCATTGTTGTGCGTGCTATGACGGCATGCACAGTACAAAGTGCGTGGGTTGTGTGTTCATAACTAAGACTGCAGTGAAGATGCATGATGCAATACAGGCAAGTGCTACCAGAAGTACCTCAGATTCGTTATACATTTGATTTTGAAGTAATTTTTGATTGTTGTGCATTAAGAAACCTTTTACTGTTGCCAAATTTTTTGCAACCCCCACATTCAGTTATGTGACCCCATATGGGGTCGCAGCCCACAGTTTAAGAAGCACTGGCGTAGCACACCTCTCCCTGGATGTCATGAGAGATTGTCGAAAATGATTTCCTGAAATTTGTATGTGTAGCATTCCCCTGCTCTGTCAATTTCATTGAAATGGCAAAGGCCTATCTTCTCATTGGTGTGGGAACTCATTTTGTGATGCAGAATACAACAAAATCAAAAAGGGTAAGTGACTTGCATATGGCCAAACAGCTGATTGATATCAAAATCCACTTCTTCCTGGCAGCATAGCAGAGGGGATTGAGTGCTGAACTTGGAATCGGGAAGTCTTGAATTCAAATCCTCACAGGCTTGTTATGAGGCTCAGATGAGATCATACATATAAAGCATTTTTCAAACTTTAAAGGCTACTTGTTACTTTGTATATCCAAACTCTTAAGTCCAGTATCTTCCACACACAATGAAATGGGAACAGTCTGGCATTAACCAGTTTTGATGAACCTCTCTTGACTCTCTGTAATCACTATTTCCCTTTCTACATGTTCATAAATGGTTGTTTTAATAAAGTCTTCTAGAATTATTTTCCCAGAAGGTGAAGTCTAGCTTACCTATTGTGTAGTTTTAAGAACTCACTATGTTTTGATTTTTTAAAGCCAGGGACCCCATTTGCCTTTCTCCATGCCTGTGCTCACTTTTTCTTGTCTGTAGTTTTACATTGATCACTTGTAGTGGGTGGTTCTGCAGTCCCATTTGCAAGTACCTATAGAATCCTGGGATGTAGTTCATTCAGTCCTCATGATCTGAATTCATTGAGGGGAACTTGGTGTTGCCTTACCATCTCCTCCCTTTTCTGGGTTTTCAATTTCCTTTGAAACTTTTGGGATTTTCTCCTCTCCATTTGAAAAAAACTTTTTCCTTGGTAGACAGAACAGAAGCATAGCAAAATCTTAATAATTTGGCCTTCCCTTCATCTCCCCAGCCTCCTGAACAACAGTCCCATACCTTCCTTGGGCTTTTTCTTGTTCCCAACAGAGCTTTAAAAGCGCTGGTTGTTGTCGTTAGCCTTTCCATTCATTGCCAATGTAAGTTCATTCTAAACCTTAATGCTCAATTTAATGTAATTCATTTCAAGAACTGTTTATTAAGGGCATACCGTGTACCAGGCACCGTGTTCCTGATACTGTTCTTATGGGGTCAAGTCATTTTTTATTTTGCATTACTACTCAATTATCTGCCCTTGCAAGTTCTTTCTGTATAGTTCTTTATAAAAATCCATTTTGTTCACTGAGTTGGTTTCCTGTGCCTCAGATTTCTGTTTTTACAAATGATTTAGAATTTTATCCCAGCTAGGGACAAATAGGGAGTCACTTGTCTGCTTGAATTCTATTATATTTTGTTCACAGAGAATATGGAGGAGGAGTTCTAAAGGACTCACTTTTGATCTCCATGGCTTCAGAGGGCAAAGGATGATTTTATGTGTATGGACCAAGTCCACAGAGACAAAACAAAGCCAAATTACCTTATCATCTTGTGAACTGGGAGCAGGTTAGACATACAATCTAAATAATTCATGACAGAATATTATAAAATAAACGCATAGAATGGAAAAGACTAGGGCATGGGAAAAAGACATGGGAATGATTGAGAGTTGTTGTCTCAGCCTAATTTTAACTCAAGGAATTATATTCTGTCATCTTTTTCAGTTTCAGGGGTAGGGCATCCTCCATTTCCTGATCACTCTTAGTTTTCCAGATAGGCATTAGATAAGGGTATCTTGGGTTCCTGGTTTTGAACATGGGAAAATGTACTTTCATGTAGTCTTGTTTTGATAGAACAATGATGATTCGAATTTCCTGTCTTTAAATTGGAGTCTACCTTTGAGAATAATTTGTTACATGCATCTTTATATTTTAATTTATTCAAGCTGTGAATTATAGGCATTCTCACAGAGAACATTGGTAATTGTGAAATGAAGTATGTTGTAATCCATCAAATGCAATATTTAGGTATCAGTTATAAATAACAATTGGTTTGTCGATTGTCGATTGACAATTGAATGAACAAATGACAGTGGCGTTTATGATCTTTTATTTCCTTTTTGAGTCATAAAGAAATTGAATTTCTCTATTAACTTTGGTTAATCATTTATTTTACACATCATTGTAATTTATTGCTTTACTTTAAGATTGAGAATATTAAAAACTAGTCTTTAAATTGTAAGTTGTTCATTTACCATAGGATTGAACATAGGAGTTGAGGAAGAGGAAAGAATGGAGGAAGACAAGGTTTATGTACCTTGGTGAATGAAAGCATGGTACTACCCTCAACAGAAAGAGGAAAATTAAGAGGAAAGAAGTGTTTTCATAGGAATTGTATGGGGCATTCAGGTTCAAATTTGGAGCAACATGGTGTAGTAGACAGAGTACTAGATTGAGAGTCAGGAAGAACTGTCTTGAAATGCAGGACTCAAACTCAGGTCTTCCTGACTCTAAGTCCAATATTAAATGACTGATAACTCTTTTTTTCAGGGTACACACTTCTTTTATGGCATCCTTTCTTCTCTTTATACCCACATTATAGATGAGAAAGCAGTCTCAGGATAAATGCCTTTCTCATATTCACACAACTAAGTGACCTATGCATATATATAGGAGATGAAAAAATGTGTACAATATAATAAATTGGAAAGGTATTAGCATGCAAGTAAGAAAATAAGTTACAATATATGGACAAATTACAGGCTAACATCTGGAAACCTTAAGGGTTAGTCAGAGTAGTGGAAAGGACATGCAACTTGGAGACCAAGGTACAAATCTTACCACTGCTGCTTATTATGTGTTTGACCTTGGGTGAGTTACTCCCCTTTTGTGGGGTTCAGTTTCACTTATGTGTAAAATGCAGACATTGGAGTAGGTGACTTACTTAATTCCTTATATTATTTCCCTCCAACTGTCATTGTAGTTAGACTCTAATTAGAGAAAAGGGCTCTTTTATGTAGTCTCTACCTTAAAAGGATGGTAGTTCTTCATCAAGGATTCAACTAGGTGGCTCAGTGGAGACAGAGGGCTGGGCTTAGAGTAGGGAAGACCCAAGTTCAAATCAAGCCTCAAACCCTTACTAGCGGTGTGACTCTGGGCAAGGTCCTTAACCTTAACCCTGTTTGCCTCAGTCCCCTGGAGAAGGAAATGGCAAACCACTCCGCTATCTTTGCCAAGAAAAATCCATGGACAGTGTCACTGTACCATGGTCCATATGGTAATGAAGAATCAGGTATGAATGAACGACTGAACTACCACAAATTCTTCTAAAGATGGAACAAGAAGAATATGAATTCAACAGAAACTTGAAGGATTTAGACCAGAGTCTCTCTCGACTGAATTATTCTGAGGTCTTTAAAATTAAAAAAAAGATTTTTATCCATCTGGAAGAGTAGAAACGGGGTACTACTTGAAGCAGGGGGATGGACAAGATGGTTTTTTAAGATCTCTTCCAATTCTGTGATTGCTGATAATTGAGCAAAGTTGGGCAAGTTTAGAAAAATGTGTTGTCATCCTTTCTATTAACACACATGAATTTTAAATTGAGTTTATTTCCCAAATAGCATCTTGAAAAAAACAAAATTGAAAGCACATTAAAAAAAATGAATTAGTTAATTAAGGAAGTTAATGATGTGAGAAAAGTTGTTGAAAATTAAAGGTAAGGAGAAAATCTTACTTGTATTCAGAAACTTTCTGCCATAGAACTTCTTTTTAGAGGCAACGGGGCATAATGGATCAGTCAGGAGGGAACTGGGTTCAAGTCCTGCCTATGAAACTTAGTACCTTTGTGACCTGGGAAAGTCACTTAGCATATCAGAGTCTTAATGTCCACATTTGTGAAGTGGGGACAGTAATAATAGTAATAGTAGTCCTTGTCTCATAGGATTATTATCAAATGGGATAAATATATAAATCTCTTTGTAAGCTTTAAAACTCTACGTCAATGTTGGCTGCTATTTTTATTGCCCAGTTCCTGAGCTGAGCTATATGCTATTGTCCTTGTCCATTAAGTTATAGTCCCTGCTTCCAACTTAAAATCCCATCCTATTCATTGTTCCCATTTTGGCTTTACCTGATGTTTTTACCCCTGATCATGCTTCCTACTTTCCTCATTTATAATAACAATAACAACAATACACATGTGTAGCATGTGCTCTGGGCCCACTCCCCTATCCCTTACTTTACCTAGTGGGTAAGTCCCTACAGGATGGTTAACCTTGAGGGACTGGGGTGACTTGCTTCTCTCAGTGATTTCAGCTGATATAAATTAGCAAGACTTATTTAACTTATAGACCATGTTATTTATTAAATTGGCAAGGAAGAATTATTAGTTCAAAACATCTACCCAAAGTCTGTGACACCCTCTCCCACCAGCAGTTACAAAGTCCAGGAGACAGTGGACTCAGGATTAAAGGGCTCAGGTGACAAAGGGATAATTCAGCTCTTGGTTGCTATAAGTTTTTTTTTCCCCTCCTTCATAGCTCTTCTGTTGGGTCCCCTGTAGCATATTGAATCTACCTTTCCATTTTGTCTGTTTGTCTTTGGTTCCCAGTACAGACACAGCATCAACATTTACCGGGATGCTGGATGCTTCTAGGATGGAGGTGCTGATGGGTGTAGTGCCAATGCAATACTTACAGTGCCCACGTTCACAATAAAGACCGTGACTATAAGTATCAGATGACGTTTGATCGCAAAATATGCCAAACCCTCCAGATAGAGGATAAAGTTGAAGATTTACTTAGACACCAGAAAACTGAATCCCCAAACCGGTAAGTCTATTGTCATAGTACCAAAGATAGTCAGAAACCATAATAATGTTGAGAGCCATGCCATCCTTCAGCCTTCCCACAAACCAATACAAGATCAATATTTATTCACAAAACTCTCTATCTCCTTGTCTAAGCTCCTCTGTCCCTAACTGTCTCCAACTGTCTGGCTAGCTCTCTACCAGCTTCCTGTGAGTGCTAGGGGATAGAGTTTACTTTCAAATCAGGGGAGGTCTTCAAACTCCCCCCTAGGTCTATTAAGGGTCAGGGAAGATCTTCAAATTCCCATTCCCATTACAATGGGAATCTTCCAACCTTTTGAAATTCATAAGGTTCTCTTCTCTGTCTAGAGATAGGTTGGTGAGTAGGAGGTTGAGACTATGACTAAGGCCATTCTCCCACCCCAACAAGTCTTTCTTAGAAGTTTGGCTGGAACCACTCTTTCCTGGCTCCCCATTCGCTTGAATCCCTGATTTCTTTTTGGAGGGCAATTGGGGTTAAGTGACTTGCCCAAAGTCACAGGGCTAGTTAAGTTTTAAGTGTCTGAGGGCAGATTTGAACTCAGGTCCTCCTGACTCCAGAGCCAGTGCTCTATTGACTGCGCCACCTAGCCACCCCAGAATCTCTGATTTCTAACTATTTCTTGGCTTTATTCAAGCCCCACAAGGTGTGATCAAGCTGTTCCACTACTCCAAATAGACTTTTTGTTGTCTCTAGTTGAATTGCCTTTGATTGATTGATCCATTTATTCATTAGAAGATGTCTAAGGTTTGTTCACACCTAATTTACACATCTGATCAATACAAGTGAAATACAATGAAGGTATCAGGTCTAAGGGGGAATGGGTCGACTAACTCATTTAATGCTGACACACATTTTTAGTGAACCTTTTCTCTTTGTAAAGTGACTTACGAACTATATTATTTCATTTGAAACTCAAAACAACCCCAGAGGAGGCACTACAGATGTTATTTGCCCCATTTTATACATGAGCATACCAAGGCTCAGAAAGGTTACATTACTGACTTGCCCAGGCATGCACAGTAAGTTAATAGAGGCAGGATTTGAATCCAAATCTTTTCGACTCAAAGGATAGCATGCTCTTCGCTAACTCTCATCCTATTCATTTCATCTTGTTGCCTTTTTTATAAAATATTTTTGAGGGAAGATAACTTGGTAGAGCTATATGAGAATTTGGGGATTTGACTAAAGGACTGCAATGAAGTTCAGTAAGGATAGAAAAACCAAACTGTCTTAACATGTTTCTAATCATTTCAGGCAATTGGAGCTGTCCCTTAGATTAACAATTGTTCTTTGGGAGATTTTTGCGTGAATCAATGCAGAAAAAGCCAGTAATCTCTAAACAAAGTAGGTAGGACTTAATTACGTCCAAGTCTCTTTCATTAACTATCCCTCGGCCTCCCAGGATTACTCCTTGAGGTTTTTTTTCCCAAGTTTCTTGGGAGAAGGAAAGTTGTAACTGAGGAAATAAATGGAGCGACATTAAGATACAAAGAACAGGAGGCCTTAGGAAGACAACACTTGGTCTTTAAAACAGAATCTGGAGTGAATTTGTGATCCTTTTGCACTATAGGTTGAGAGAGGGAAAGGATTTCAGTGACAGAAAGGAAAAAAATTGGGGTTTAAAAACATTTTGATAAGATAAAGACCCAACTGTCGGGGGGGCACACTGTTTAGTTGCTGTCCTTGCAAACAAGACTTGGTGTTGTGACCTGGTCATTTCTAGCCTGTTGAGCCTATTAAAATCAGGGCTTATCCTACAACTCAGTAAATGTAACAGTGAGAAATCCCTTCAGCAATATGATCCTTTCAAACCAAGTCAGAGATTAACTAAGAGAAATCATAGAATAATAGCAAAGATCCTCCTGGGTGATACGTACAAATATTAAATAATGTCGAATATGCTAATGGCATAGAATTTAGATTCAGAAGCAGAGAACTTTTATTAGTGTCTTTAAAAAAAAGGGAAGCCTTTGCTAATTCATATGCTCTTCATCCTAAGCATTATACTGATCACTGTGCATAAATCTGGCCTTGCAAAATTGTAATTATAATCACAGCTATAGCAAAGAATGTCACACATGGAGCATTAGAGCCTAACTTCCTGAGCAAGCAGGACACAAAGATGAATTAGGAGACCAAGAAATGAAGAACTAGCACTTTTTCGAATGAAAGTACAATAAAAACTACTTGATTGAAAGTCTAATAGCAAGTTGAAAGTGAAATATTCTGGCCTTGGGCATAGTTCTCCTAACACTAACAATCACAATCCCCAAATGCTCATTTACAAGTTGACAAGCTCAGCCCATGCTTTACAGTCCGAACCCTATCCCTTTCCCAATTGAAGGAGCCAAACTGTGTGAACAGAATTGGTTGCCTCCAATTTACTCTGATGATCATCTTCAGATCAGCAGCCTGAGAAACTGTATCCTTCCCCTTAGCTTGTAGTAGGTAGGAATGAGGAAAAACTCCTTGAAGGCAGGAAGCTGTGTCTTGCTTAAGTGTTATATAACTTAGCCCCACCATCTAAAACAAGACTATAATCTGCGGGCATTTCCATGTGCAAAATACAAAGGAAGTAAATGGAACCCTTGTGTTAAGAACCCCAGCTTTGGATTGACACTCATGGGTTCTTTTTTTTTCAAATGCTTTATTAACTTCTAGTTTACATCATTCATTTCTGCCAGATTTTGAGTTACAAATTTTTGCCCATTTTTCCCCTACCCACTGCCCCAAAATAGTGGTCCCACAGGATATCCCCTCCTCCAATCTGCTCTCTCCCATATCTTCTCCCATACCCCCTTTGACTTTTCTAGTAGGGCATGGTGGATCTCTATGCCCCTATCCCTGTATATCTTATTTCCCAATTACATGTAAAATAGTATTAATAATAGTGTTTATATATTTTTAAACATTTGATTTTAAAACTGAATTACAGATTCATTCCCTTCTTCCCTTGTCACCCACCCTTACTGGGAAGATAAGTAATTCAGTATAGGTTGTACATGTGTACCTATGCAAAACATTACCATAGTAGATATATTGTAAAAGACTGAGTATATTTCCCTCCTTCTATCCCACCTCCCACTTGTTCTATTCTCTACTTTGATCCCATCCCTTTTCAAAAGTGGGTGCTTCCAACTTCACTCCCCCCCAGCCTGCCCTCCTTTCCATCATCTCCCCTCTCATCCCCTTCCCCCCTACTCTCTTGTAGGGTGAGATACCGATACCCTATTTAGTGTGTATGTCATTCCCTCCCTGAGCCAAATTCAATGAGAATAAGGTTTTGCATTTTTGCCTTCCTGTTCTTCCCCTCCATTGTAACCATTTTCCCTTGCCTCTTCTATATGAGATAGTTTACCCCATTCTGTTTCTCCCCATCTACTCTCATTATATTCCTCTCTCACCTCTTAATTTCTCCTTTTAAGTATCATCCCTTCCTATTAAAGTGGTCTTGAACCCTCTATCTATGTGTGCCTGTAAACATATATACACACATTCACATATGTATTCATATGCCCATATACCCTCCTATATATATATATATATATATATATATTTCTATTCCCTTCAACTATTTTCATACTGAGAAAAAGTTTTATCAGTTACAATTATCATTTTTCCATGTAGGAATGTAAATAGTTCAACTTTGATAAGTTCCTTATGATTTCTTTTCTCTGTTTACCTTATCACGCTTCTCTTGCTTCTTGTATCTGAATGTCAAATTTTCTATTCAACTCTGTTTTTTTTCAGCAAGAATGCTTGAAAGTCCTCTATTCCATTGAATGACCATATTTTCCCCGGAAACATGATATTCGGTTTTGCTGGGCAAGTGATTCTTGGTTTTAATCCCAGTTCCTTTGATATCTGGAATATCATATTCCAAGCCCTTCGATCCCTCAGTGTACAAGCTGCCAGATCCTGGGTTATCCTGATTGTGTTTCCACAATATTCAAATTGTATCTTCCTGGCTGCTTGTAATATTCTCTCCTTGATCTGGGAATTCTGGAACCTAGCTATAATATTCCTAGGCTTTTTCTTTTTGGGATCTTTTTCAGAAAGTGATAGGTAGATTCTTTCAACCTCTATTTTGCCCTCTAATTCTAAAACATCAGGGCAGTTTTCCTTGAGAATTTCTTGGAGGATGATTTCTAGATTCTTTTTTTGATCATGGCTTCCAGGTAGTCCCATATTTTTAAATTATCTCTCCTGGATCTATTTTCCAGGTCAGTGATTTTTCCCATGAGATATTTCACATTGCCTTCTATTCTTTCATTTGTTTGGATCTGTTTAACAGCATCTTGATTTCTTATAGAGTCACTAGCTTTCATTTCCCCAATCTAATTCTGAAAAAATGATTCTCCTCAGTGAGCTTTGAGATTCTTTTCCATCTGGCAAATTTGGCTTTTTAAGGCATTCTTATCCTCATTGCCTTTTTGAGCCTCTTTCGCCGTTTGAGTCAGTCTTTTTTTTTAAGGTGTTATTTTCCTCAGTCAGGCTGTTGACTCTCATTTCATAGTTTTCTTGCATCGTTCTCATTTCTCTTCCCAATTTTTCCTCTACTTCTCTTATTTGCTTCTTAAGGTCCTCTATGGCCTGTAACCAGCTCGTATTTTTCTTTGAAGCTTTTGGTGCAGGAGTTCTGACTCCACTGTCTTCCTCCTGTTCCATGCTTTGATCCTTTTTGTCACCAAAAGAGGAGTGTAAAGTTGGGGTACTCTGTTTATTTTGCTTCCTTTGCCTGGTCATGTCGCCCCTCAGTCACTTGACCCCTGGGCTTTTTGCCACAGTAGGACTCTGCCACCAGACTGGGGAGCTTCACACTAAATGCTGGGGTTTTCTCAGCTGCCGAAGGTATTAGTTGGGTTCCCTCTCTGAATCCTCCACATGCTCTGGAAAGCTTGTTGCACACCCCAGGACCTCCACCCTAGACTGCAATTCATATCCAAGTATGTTAAAGCAAGAGTGAGTACCCCTCAAACTGGTCACTTGGTCCCTCTACATTCTGCAGGCCAGGAGCTGAAGCTGCCACGTGGGGGTGGCTGCAAGGCTGCAGCTGCAAGGCCATGGCTCCTCCAAGGCTTCTGGCCCTGGGGGGCAAAAGACAACGTAGTCCCAACTACTGGATCCCAAAGTCCACACTGCACTGACTTCTCACTTTGTCCTTAGCATCTATGGTTTGACAGTTCTGGAAACCACCACAGCTGCTGGTGATCTGGCATCCCTCCAGCTGGTGGTTGGTCAGGCCCACCCTGGGGCTAAAACCTCAGGTTCCTGCTGGGGTGGGCTTGGCTCTGCTGGGCTGGCTGATTCCTGCTGGCCTGCCAGGCTGTCCTCAGCAGGAGGTTAGCTTCTCTGTGTCATTTTGTGATTTCTATAGCTCCAAAATCTGTTCAGAGTCCCTTTTACATGAATTGGGGAAGGTGGAAGCCAGAACCTGGTGGAGGTCCTGCTTCTACTCTGCCATCTTGACTTCGCCCCCTCCCCTCCACATGGGTTCATTCTTAGAGCCTTTTAAATTATTCGTACCCTTTGGCTCATACTTGCCTCCACCCATAATTCAAACCCAGAGAACACTTGAATTTGGTTCATTTCTAGCTCTTTCCTGGAGATCTTCAGTTCATTTATGAGGAGCTGTCACTACCAAGACACTGAACATACTACAAGTTTGTTACATACACCAAAGAGGAAAATAAGAATTCATACTCAAGCCCACAGAGAATACAGAACACTTTCCATTCTGGTGAGCTGCACTGATGAAGGATGGCAACTTATGTGGAACTTAGAGAGTTGCCTGACAGTCTAGGAAGTTGAGTCGGTCATGGTCACACGGCCACTTTGTGTTCAAAGGCAGAAATCCAATGCAGGTCTTCCTGACTTCAGGTGATTTTCTATCCAATATAGCAATCTGCCTCTCTGGTAAATACTTCTTGTCAAAGAAATGGCTGATGGAAAAGCAATAGCACTATCAATTCAAGGAATGCCTGGTCCAAGTCCCAGAAAGACTAGATCAAATTAGAGAATGCATTTCAGCAAGTTTCACTCTGAAAATGTTCTTACTTATGAGGAAGAAACATTATTACTTCTTTGAACAGGCCTGATGTTCTATATTTTCATGTTTCTCAACAATGATAAGAAAGAAATCCCTGTGATATATATTTTGACACGTTGACAGTTTGACTGTTGAAACTTGACATTCAACATTTAAAAAGTAAGTAATTGAAACTGCTATTACTTTGCCAAACAGGGCTCATAAGCCAGTGTTATGGATTTTCATAAATGTTTGAGAGATGGCATTTTCATAAACTTCACTGTCGGTCTATATAAAATGGTTAGAAGATAAATGCCCTCCTAACTTTCTTAAGGTAAATGTGTTAACAGTGCTTTCCTGAAATTCATATTCCAACTATCCACAGCACTTTTTGCCCCTATGTCATGTATATGTGCTGTTTCTAGTTTGATCATAGATCATTCTTCCACTAACCTTTGACCATGAGCATCTTTGTCATTATTGACCCATGAACTTGAAAGCCTCTGCGAAAAATACACATAAACCACTTACTTTTAATGGGATCATGAGATCTTGGACTGTTAAAACAGGAAGGAACATCATCTAGTCTAACCCTGTCATTTGACTGAGGCCCAGAGAAGTTAAGCAGCTTGCCACATGCCACACAGCTAGGAAGTAACACATCTCCTCTGACATAAAAGATGGCACGAAATTCCTCAGCAGCCTTTGCCATTGTATGCTGGTTAATCTGTCCCTAAAAATTCCCTGAAGATATTCTGTTTCCCTTTTGAGTTCCTTTTTGGGGGGAGGAGGAAGTCTTTCAGAATCGCTAAAGGAGAGACTCAGGGAACAAGCCAGGAGAAAACCCAGTTGTCTTGATCTCTCCTTTCCAAGGACACCTGTCATTTGATTTTTGATTGAATAACAAATGTGCAATCTGGTCCTTGCCATGATATTAAATCTCCTTGCTGAGTACTTGTCTTTAAGAGACCCAGAAATCTACAGCAGGAAGGGACCTCAGGAAGCATCTTGGCCAGTCTACTCCCATTCTACTTTTTTTCTTTCCCCATTGCTAATAACATGAGCATGAAGAGAATTATGACAAACCAAGGGACATACAAGCTCTTTCATGGAATTATTTTGCCAATGTCAAATATTTTGAAAGAACCTCAGGTCTTTATAGTAAAGGTATTTTTCTTGATATTTCAGCAGATATGGAAGTGGCAGGATTCAGCAGGAAAAGCACTGGATTTAGAGCCAGAGAACCTGCATCTGAGCCCTAGCTCTGCCACTCGCTTACCATTTGTGTGACTTTGGGGAAGACACTTTCCCTTCCTAGAGGATGTATGTGTATATCTTGTGATAAGTTGTCTGCTAAAGGCACTGTGCTATAGACTATGGAAACAGACTTAATGGACATAGTCCTTGCCTTCAAAGAGCATATAGTCCACTGAGAAGATTTAACATGGGCACAGTTAAGTAAATGTAAGCCAGTTTAAGGAAGGAGAGAAGGCTGGCAGTTGGTAGAATCAGAGAAGGCTTGCCAAAGAAGTGGCCCCTGGGCTGAGCTTTGAGAAGAAGATGCCAATTGAAAGATGCAGAAATGGGACACATGACCTATGAGAAGACACGGAGGCAGAAGGACTGTCATGTGTGAGGAATCATTGATAGTCCAGGCTAGCTGGAACAGAAGATGGGAAATGGAGAAAGATGAGCTAAGGCCAGAAATGCAGATTTTTTTTCTTTTCCCATCTTTTCCCCTTTACCATCATTCTCATGAGGTCCTCTGAGGTCCCTTGCTTAGTCCATTTAAATACTCTTATGTGGGAAGGTTGTTCTGGTGGGTATCTGCGGTTTTCTTCTGATAATTATTGCTAAATCTACTGTTTCCATTACTGCCAATACCATTTATAACCACTCAGTACAATCAAATGTATTACTTCAGTAATGCTTGTGCCTATTTGCATAAATTTACTATAAAATTAGTGTTAGAGGCGATTCCTAAGAAAGGAACATTTGTTATCTTTGCAGATTTTTCCTAAGAAGCTCGCTTGTTTATAGAAAACAATTTTTATTGGTGGGTAGTTACTTGGCCTGATGTTGAATTAAATTTAAGAATTCAACAGCATTTCATAAGTGAGTACTGTGTGTCAGGTATTGTGCTAGGTACTGAAGATACAAAGGCAAAATACTGTCCCTGCCCTCAAGAGGTTTTCATTTTTGAGTGAGGGGGGAGAAAAAGTAATATGAGTAGTAGTGTTTTTGAATCACCAAGGAGATCAGGAATTACCCCTCCCCCCCCCACACACACTTCCTATCCCTTAGCCCCAAGGAATTTTACCATGACCTGGGCCTGTCAGGGCCTGACTTTGACTAACAAGCTAGCCCCTCCCATCCGAAGGTATCACTGGGAAAAAATCTGTGGAATTGAAGGGGGAGGAAGGAGGAGAAGAGCTATTTAAAGCTCAGAGAGAGACAGAGACAGAGACAGAGAGAGAGACAGAGACACACACAGAGAGAGGACTTGACTTCTGTTGCTTGGGGCCAGGGGATTTTGTTTTGAATCCTGGACCTCCTATTTACCATCTGTGTGACCTGTGCCAAGTCACTGACCTGCTTTGGGCCTGGGCTGTGTAATGAAACAGCTGACCTAGGTAGTCTCTAAGCCCCTTTCTGCCTCTAACTTCTATTCTTTCACCACCATTTTACTAAGCTCCAAGCACTCTGCTGGGCATGGGGGGCACAAAGCCCAAAACAAAATAGACTTCCATAAGGAGGTCACCTTTAACTGGGGGCAGATAGAGTATACACAGATAAGTAAATACAAAGCATTATTTAGGCTCAGACCAGGCATTTCTTTCATTTAGGCCATTTCCAGGGAGGAAACTTTCCCAATACAGCTTAGCATCTGCTCTGCAGCTTACAGTGTTCCTGAGTTGCCTGGGGGTGTTGAGAGATGATGTGACTTGCCAGTATGTGTCAGAGGCAGGGCTTCTTGAACCCAGGTGTTCTGTATTACAAGGCCATCTCCCCATAGGACCTCTCAAATATCAAATGTTTACAGTCATAGAAGGGTGATAACTTATAGGATGAGCATTGTAGGTCTTGTGTAGGAAGTGATACTTGAATGGAGATCTGAAAAGAGCTAGGAATCCTAGACATCCTGGGCCCCATCTACACTGGCTTACCTGTATTATGTTTTGAAAAGTAGGCTGAAGGGGCAATCTGGGGGGCTGGATTTTGATCCCAGATTTGCCATAACCTGATTGTGTGATAATGAGCAACCTCCTCCTTTGGCCTTGCTTTCCATAACTGTACAAGGAAGGGCCTGAGTTATGTGGTTCTTAAGATTCCAGGCTCCTCCAGCTTTCTAGGAATCTTCTTGAAATCGGTGAGCAGTACTTGCCCTCTGGGCTCAGAGCCCCGAGGGAGCATGAAGATTGAAGAAATGCAGAATGTCAAGCAAAAACTGCTACTTGGCTGTGCTCCTTTCTTGGAAAGGAAGGGCTTTTCTTTTTGTTTGCTAAAATTCTTTGCATGTTCCTTTATATTCCTTTACATTTTGAATCAAAAGCTGCTTTGATTCAATGTGTATGAAGTATTCTTGTTGTGGGGGGGAGGGAAAGTGTGGATATCTAGGTTGGAGTTTGTAATTCAACCAGCCTTTTCCAGGCAGTGAAGAGTATTCCTAAGCCAAGCCAGAAATCTACCATCCTGAGTGTTCCCAAGAGGCTGAGGGGAAGACAACCAAGAATGTCCAGCTGTGCCACAGTGAAAAGAGTTGCAAGACCTAAGTTCAAATTTTGGCTCTAACATCTCTTAACTGTGTCCCTGGGAAAGTACCTTTACTTCTTGGCACCTCAGTGGCACAGTATACAGAGGATTGGACCTGGGATCCAGAAGACCAGAGTTGCAGTCTGGCCTCAGATACTTACTACCTTTTGTCTGTCTCAGTTTCCTCATCTGTAAAATAGAGTTAACAGCAGCTCCTATCTCACTGGGTTGTTCTGGGGAGCAAATGAGGTAATATTTATAAAATACTAAGCATTGTGTCTGTCACATAGTAGGAGCAATATAAGTGCTCTTATTATTGTTATTACCTCTTTCGGCCTCACTTTTCCCATCTATAAAATGAATGGGATGGGGTTTGTGCTTCCTACCTCACAGTTCTTCATAAACTTTAAAGTACTAGAGCAATGTAAATTTGTGTTTCTCCTTTGAGAGGTGCCAACAAGATCCATCAATGGGAAGTTGTAGTGTCTGAAATTCTACTAATTTGATTTCTTTCCTTTGGATTGAGTTGCTGACAATCCTTACTTGTTTCAGTTGATTCATTTTCTCATTGATAAGGAAATCCTTTCTCCTGTATAGATTGCAGTCCTTCCACTCTTCATTTTGTGTGAGTCTTGTCCTTGCCTACTGGTAAATCCTCCATATACAATTTACCTTATATATTTGAGGCCTTCCTCTGGTTTGGGGGCCATTTTGTAGATACAAATGCAATGCTCTGATTAGCTTTTATTTCTCTTTTTATACAATCAGTTTATCACCTTTTCCAATTATATTATGTCATGGATGAACTATTTTGTCACCTCTTGAATTCAGGAACTCAAGAAATCCTGGAAGTAAGGTCCTTGAAGAAGTAAATTTCTTTAAGAAATAGTCATATACTGTTTGTTTCTTTCCACATCCTGTATTCTGAGGTCAAAAGCTTGGTTAAAGTGAGATTGAAATCACTATAGTTGCACAGTTTGTCTTCTCATATTTTTTCTCTCTTCTAATTCAGTATTGATTTTGACTTTTGCTCTAACTAGTTGATTGTCTGACTACACAAAGATACTCATATCCATTCTGTTATGATATAGTCAGTTTCACTTTTTGTGATATTCTTTGGTGTTCACCCCACATATCTTGTGACTTGTTGAAGGAAAAATTCATGTTAGACAGCAGAACTTTGGACTTTCATTTCTTGAGTGTGTCCAACATTGTTTTTTCTGACCTCTCATGTGCTTACCTTTGAATTGAAATGACCAAATCTCAGGGAAGTTTAGAAGATTGTCAGATTTTTCAAGGAATTTTTCTGCTTTATCTTCTACAGCCGATATAGGTACATAACTACACCTCTCTTCATTGTGATCTCTTTGTTTAGGGTCAGAGTCTTTTCATCTCTACTCAAATAGATTTCGAGGACTCAAGGTCACCATTATGTCAAGATCAGGGATCATTGTGATATTGTGTTATTCCTTCATAAAGGTATTTGACTTTTTTGAGGGGGGAATGCAGGGCAATTGGGGTTAAGTGGCTTGCCCAAGCTCACACAGCTAGTTAAATGTTATATGTCTGAGGCTGGATTTGAACTCAGGTCCTCCTAACTCTGGGGCTGTGCTCTATTCACTGTGCCACCTAGCTGCCCCGAGGTATTTGACTTTTAAAAGAAGAAGCAGATGCCTCATTTGTGAAGGAGAAATGTCTGTTTCCAGAGGAAAATTCATATCCTCTTGTGAAGGATAAATCTAAGCTATTTTCAGTCACTAATACCTTTGTGTGAATTTATCTATCAGATTTTCTTTGGGCAACTTTCTTTACTGAGAGAATGATAGTAATGATGCACACAAAGAGGAAGGAATGATTTTAGAGTATGGACTTCCCTCTGGCGAAGGGAGTATAAGCCTCAGAGCACTGACCTGGAATGAAGTTAAGATGTGCTGAGAACTTTGGTGGGGGCAGGATGAAGGTGGGCACTAGGCAGCCCAGGAGGAGAAAAGGGGGAGGAAGGACCTCTGACTCAAAACATTCAGGATATGGAGTAAAAGAAGTTCTGCTTTACTCCTACTTTGTTACAGGGAAAATTCCCCAGTCACTATTATTATCCAGACAGAGATGGTTCTGATATAGCCAGAAGGAAAGAGGAGGAAAAATCAGGAAGGATTCATTGGAATCAGATATAACTTACCAATAAGAAAGAAATTGCTTATATATGTTGTCAGAGACATAGAGTTCAATTCCAGATGTTACTCTGTGTTCTTTATCCACCGAACAACAAAATGTCTTAGAAAGGAATTATCTGGTATAGTTGGGCATTCATTTCTGGAAATAGGAACTGATTGTCTTGTACAAAACATTTTATTCTTTATTTGGCCTTTGAAGCCATCCATCATTCTCTTACTGCCCTCTGCTCCCTTCCTCCTGCTTCCATGTCTTACATTTAATCTTCTTATGTAGAAAAATTTAGGGAAAGGCAATACAATTTTGGCCAAGAGAACTCATCACCCTAGAAAAGCATTTTCCCACACCAAGACAACTTATCTGGATCTGCTATGGGATAGCATGAATGGCTGCTTTGTCCTACTGCACATCACCCAGGTTACTACTGAAGGTGTCCAAATGGAGTCCCGCCCAGGTTGTCTCCTTCAGCAGCAGTCCATGTTTGACTTTTCTAAGAAGCTTAAATCACAGGGCCTAAAGAAACTGGGGTACTCGATGAAAATGTGATCACGTGCCTTTAGACAATGCAGTTCATCACGAAGGTAATTTTAGCTTCAGCTCCCTCCTTTCAAACTTAAATCACTCAACCTAAGAAATAATGATCCCAGTTAAACCCACACGTAGATTAGAGTACAGAACTTCATGCGTGGTTGTATACTGAGCAACTCCTTGCTATTAACTTAACTCCTCCTTTTCTATTCAATGGAAATTGTTTAAGGCTGCTTTTCCCAAACTAATTTGGCTCTGGGACATTTTTGAATTTGAAGAATATTGATAGACCCCATAACATTCTGGTCTGTGGGGACATTGAATGTCTCTTGACTGAGGGGGCTATTATATTTGAAGCAAAGTCAAAAGTTTTTTTTATACAAAAAAACCCCATCATACATGAGCAACATTTTAAATTTATCTTATTTAACATTTTAAAAGGTATTCAGAAAAACCTAGGAAGACTTGAACGAACAAGGTAAGCAACATCCGGAGAACAATATATATAATAAATACAATACTTTAAATTAAAACAGCCCTAAAAGGGAAACAATATACATAGTGACTATAATAGTGTAAATGAAAACAAAATTAAAAGGTAGCTGAGTTTAAGTGAAGAATAATGACCAATCAGACCCCGGGAACAGACCATGAACACATTTTCCTCTTTGTAGAAAAAGTTGAAGTTGTAGGAACAGGATGCTGCATACACTGTCAGAAGCGGTTGTTTTGTAGATCACCTTTGCTTAATGAGGTTTAATGTTGGCCAAGCATGATCTTGGGAAATGACAGTGGTATACAAAATAACACTTCAGAATATAATTTTTAAAAATAATATTTTATATGGGAAAATATTCCCAGCATCAAAATTTTCTCACAGAATTTCATTCAAATGAGAAAATGTTGGAATGAAGAATTGGGCAAAGGATTGCAGAAGTAGGCAGAGGAGAGTAAATAGCCCCTTTGTTTGAGACTCATACCCAGTCCTCTTGTCCTGATGTCTTCTGGGTTTTAAGCAGGGATTATTTTAATATTTGTTTTTCTATCTCCACCACTTAGCACAGTGTCCAGAACATAGTAGGAGCTTAATAAGTATTTGTTAATTGATCAATGGATTTGTTAAATCCTATAGGGAAGTCATCAAACTGTATGTAGTCTCTAATTCTATCCTTGTTAAAGATGGAGGCAAAAACCTCATTGTAGCCTGAAGCCTACTGTGGGTTACTCTTTCTTAGGGGACCTGTTCTTCAAATTCACCATTCAGTCAAGCATCTGCTTTGTTTGACCACTTAGTTTACCTCCCACACCTACTTCCTACCTCTCTCCTGCCAACAACCTCCCACCCATACTCCCAACCTCTCCTCTGCCAATCCACACACATTGTCAGCAGCATCTTAAATATTGTTGCAGTCAGTCGGGAGTAGAGCTGAGATGAATTACCTAAACTAAAATGATGTCAGAAAAGCAATCATTTACCTTCTCACTAAGGATGCTTGGATTCTGCACATTGTGCCACCTTGATTTGGGCGTGAGAGCTCAAGGACAGTGCTGAGGTTACTCTGACAAATCTCTTCTTTAATTATACTGGCAGTTGCAAAGATCTATTCAGAAAACTCACAGGACAAATAACCCACTGCTACAAAGAGGAGAACATCAGTGAGATTCCAATGAATCTGATTTGATTTTCCTACCGTGTCAAATCAAATAGAAAGAGTTTCTAATCATTTTATTATCAGTCTTGTGTTTGTATGGACTCCTTTTTTTCTATCAACAGCAATAAAAAGACATATGACATTGACTCTGTGCCTGAATCTAAATGTGGTTGACTGATTTATGGTTTTGTTTTTTTTTTCTTTCCCAAGTTTTCAGTAACTCCTAACAGGCCACCTTGGATAAGCTTTTTCTACCTTTTGTTCAAAGCTGGCAGTTCCCTTGGTCTTATTATATTTTGTCTTCTGTCAGAATACTTTATTGCTAAAAGCTACTAGGGTCAGTCTTTTATAAGTATTGGTGTCGAATATCCTTTGCCTTTGTACTCTTTCCCTATTTCTAAATTACCTTCTAGCTGCTTAATGAAGCAACTCTTGAATACTTACTTTTTCAGTGGGAGAATTCATTCTGAAAGGTGGCCAACCAGTGCATTCAGCAAATTCTTCTTACAATATTACTGAGGACCAGTATTGGTTACCTTCTCCCTTTAATCTTTTTAAATATAATGAGGGCCCAAACGGGGCCAGAAAAAATCATGACAAATTATTTGTTCAAGTCAAGTCTCTTTGGGTCTAGGTGAAACTTGATTCTCTCACAAAACAGTTACTGTGATAAGTTTTTTCTCAGTAAAAGCACAGTGCTTTATTAGCAAATAGATTTGCTTTTTGCAGTTGAGTCACTTGGATGTGTGAGAATTATTAAATGGCTTGCTCATTATGTGTTTGGCATATACATATCTGTTTATGACCCCAAATATATATTTGATCTTACATTTAGCTGCTTCTGTGGTCTTATTGATTAAAATTCTTCCTTGAACAATACAGATTGCATCCCATCCATACTTTCTCCTGCTATGTGACTTTTGTCCATATTCCCCCATGCATCACTCATAGCAGTCTATCCAGCATGCCAGAGGCCTTCCTCTATGTCTCCTGACATTATGTGATAGCAGTGGAGAACACAGGTTTTTCCTTCACTCCTGACACATCACCAGCCTACTTCCTTTTCATACATATCTCTAATCACATTAAAAAAATAATTTCTCCTGTGCAATTCTTTGGTAACATGCTGCACAGTGTTTACCCCCCAATAGGAGCTTATCCATTGCCTTTTGGTTGACTTACTACTTTAATTCTTTGGTAACTGAGGTATTCCATGACCTGCAGGCATCAATAGAAAAAAAATTATTAATAGAAAAAAAATTTGGAAAATACAAATAACTTAAAAGACTGATTACTGTAATGTTCTACCATGATTCTACAGGACCTCAGATTTAGCAAGGCAGTTAGTGGCTCAGTGGATAGAGCACTGGATCTGGAGTCAGGAAGACCCAAGTTCAAATCCATTTTCTGATACTTCCTAGCTATGTGACCCTGGGCAAGTCAGTTAACCTCTGATTGTCTGACAGAATGGATCCACTGGAGAAGGAAATGTTAAACCACTCTAGTATCTTTGCCAAGAAAATCCCAAATGGTTCACGAAGGGTCAGACATGACTGAAATGACTGAACTCCAAGAACAGCAAAAGATTTAGAATGCTGCCCAGCTCCTAACGGAGAACACAGACTAAATGTGCAATGTGATGAAGATTTTGGGACATGACCAATGTGGGAATAAGCTTTACTATGCATATTTATTGCAGAAATTTGGTTTTTCTTTTTTTTTCCAGGAAGGGGAGGTTTAGTTGGGAGGGATAGATGCAAGGTACCTGTTAACTGAAAATAAAAAAAAAAGAAAAATCAATTCATTAAAAAGAAAAAAAAATCATTCCTTGTTGGCTTCAAAAGAAGTCTCTATTGCTATTAGGGACCTGTTCTTGGCCCTGTACTGTTAAACATTGTTATCAATTGCTTAGACAAAGGCATAGATGACCATGCTCATATCACTCTTTGTTCAAGTAAGTGTAAGAGAAGATAAATTGCTTGGTCCTTTCCCACTCTGACATTCTCTGATTCTCATCACGATGTGATGGTGCTTTATGTTCTGGAGTTCAGTTATTAGCTACTAGCTTATCCTATTAATATTATTTACAAAACCTCCTGAATGCATTAAAGCTTTGGGTTTTTAGAAAACATGATAGACATGGTCCTATAGTGGAATATACCTGAAAAACTGCTTTACCCTGAAGACACAGGGAAGGAATTTAGGGCATTTAGCAGTAAGTTAAAAGCAAAATAAGCTCAGAATCCCCAAGATATTGGAAGGAATTAGAATTGAATCCTATAAAAGTAAGTGAAGACAAAATACGTGGAAAGAAGATTTTTTTTCTTTCTAATTTTGCTTTTCTATTCTACTGAGTTTCCTACAGAGCTTTCTCCACATTGGTGCACAGCTATTAAATAAAAGTTATTTGTTTTAATATAATGGAAAGAACACTGAATTTGAAGAGAGAGGTCCTGGGTTCAAATATTTGTTTTGTCATTTCCTAGTTTTATGACCTTGAGCATGTCATTTTATCTCTTTGGGTCTCGCTTTTCTCATCTGTAAAATTAGTGAGTTGGACTAGAGTATCTCTGAGATTCTTTACAACTCTAAATGGGTTCCCTTGTTCTATGATCCTTCAAAAGAATTTTAATCAGATTCCACAGCATTCTACTCCAATCCATCATCATGGCTTGGAAGTGACCAGGGGTTCTTTGAGACCATATCAGCTGAGTACAAGTTCTGGCAGGTCATGTTATATCAGAATAGCTTTGAATACAGTCACAGAAACAGCCTGTAATTAATTTCTGAAAAGTCAGGCTAAGAATGGAGCAGCTCTTCACCAGTAGGTTGGCCACTTATGGTTGAAATCTTTAGCCACAGTAACCTATGTATAAAGAAAGGTTCAAAATGATCTTCAGTCTTTTCTGTTTATGCACTGACTGAGGAAGGTTCAAGGGATATTAAAAATGACATAGTTCTTAGGTAATCTATAAACGTTATCTTGTATGGTGGTATGTGACATATTTGTCCAATGACCAACAAATGGATATTTGAGTGGAGGAACTAAATCATAACTATCTTGACATTATTGTTAAAAAGCAAACCAGAAAAAACGACACCATAGCCAAAAGAAAGGGTGGTTCGTAGGCAAATAAAGGACTTGGCAGAATGGATTTTATCATGCATCTAAAGGTAGTGAAAAATGTAATTTCATCATCATCTTATATTGCAGAGCTCATGAGAGTCATTTTAAGAAAACACTGGGAAAATATTTGAAATTTGTGCTCCATTATCTATTTCAGAGTATGAGGTGATAGAGAAGTTCTGTGACAAGAACTTGACAAGATCATCTCAATTAAATTAATATGCAGTTTAATAGTGGGTGAATTCAGTGCAAAGATGGACATGGGGAAAATAATGAAAAATATGTTGGACTAACTTTTTTTTGTTTTTTGTTTGTTTTTGTTTGTTTTTTTGGAGGGGGGAAGGCAGGGCAATTGGGGTTAAGTGACTTGCCCAAGGTCACACAGCTAGTAAGTGTTAAGTGTCTGAGGTTGGATTTGAACTCAGGTCCTCCTGATTCCAGGGCTGGTGCTCTATTCACTGTACCACCTAGCTGCCCCTGTGGCTACTTTCTTCAAAAAGATAATTTGAAGGCTCTGGCAGTGAGTACTAAATAAAAATTGTAAAAAAAAATGAAATTGATATTTAAAGACAGGAAATGACTATAGATTTGAGAGTCATTTCTCAATCAAGCATATATAGTCAGACTACCAACTTTTTAGAACAGAAGTCAAAATCAATACCAAATTAGAATAAGAAAGATGATATGGTATACTATTTAGGGAACTACAACCTGGCCTGTTAAAGTTGTTAATGAAAAAAATGGCAACTGGATAAAAGAATGAACATTGACAGAAACCATGACCACTTAATGAGGAATGTTAACCAATGTAAATCAGTTGGCACAGTAAGGAGACCAAAAGAATCTAGAATAAATCTCTGCCAACAAAGGCTTGATCTCTTCGTCAAATATAGAGATAAAATTTCTAAGATAAATACCAATTTAGAATACAAACTTGTTAACAAGGATTTATGGAGGGTGGTAGGTTATTACTATCAGTATCATTTAATAAAAGGTCAAAAGTTAGTGGAGGGAAGATAACTTTCCAGAAAAATTTTCAAGAGACTTGACTTAGATCCTGAGGACATACAAGAATGAAGCAGGAATGAAGACAATGAACAGTTGAAGGTTGGAAAAAAATGTATTGAGACTTTAATAAACATTTTTCTCTGTCAAAAGCAACTAAACCAAGTATAAGTAGAGGAAGTCTATGCTGAAGGCAATACAAGTTTTAGACTCTTGAGGGATTAATTTTCAACATATCTGGAAGTAGAAAAGTATGCCAAGTGTATGAGGAAAATCTCAGACCTTATTGTTATCAATTAAAAGTTGATCAAGAAAATATCAATAACTACTGACCCCATGCCTTCTTTCTTATCTCTACCAAATATTTATGACAATAATATACATGCATATCAGGCACATCCTTGTTGAAGGTGCCAAAATGGAGAGGGATGGAGCCAAGATGGTGGATTCAGGGCAGCCACCCAGCTGAACTCTCCAAATTTTCCCCTCCAAACAACTTTAAAATAACACCGCAAATCAAGTTTTGGAGTGGCAGAGACAAAAGGTTGGGGTTTTTCTAGCCTAAGAAAACTCAAGAGGTTGGCAGAAGAAGTCTGTGACCTATCTGATAGATAGTAGAAGACTATCCAAGCCCACACACACACGCAGCTGTGGCAACAACAGCAACAGAAGCTTCAATAGTTCTCAGCCCAGAGACAGGAAGGGGATCAGACAACTGGTCAGAAAGAGATTATAAGAGACCTGTTGCTGTCATTGGGTGTAGCTATCTCTGATTGGCAATTTTACTGTCCATACACAGTTCTGGGTCACAATTCCAGGACAAGGGTACAAGGGGCCTGGTCATGGTTCCAATTCAAAGAGGAGCACTAGCACTTGTGGCTGCAGGGGAACACCCTTCCTGGGTAAAGACCAGAACACAGGAGAGTAATGACTATGTCTCTCCCAAGATCACATTACCTTGGAAGCACCAAAACCCTGCAGACCCTCAGAACTAGGTCTGAAAACTTCAGCATGAAAAAGCCTGAAGCTTGGGGCAGTGCCCACACCCCAAGATGAGCAGAACTCTGCTTTAACAGAAGAAATTTTAAATATCTCATGAGAAAAACAATTGACTTGGAAAATAGATTTAGGAGAGATAATTTAAGAATTATTAGACTAGAGGCAGCTAGGTGGCACAGGGAATAGAGCACCTGCTCTGGAGTCAGGAGAACCTGACTTCAAATCTGGCTTTAGACACTTAACACTTACTAGCTGTGTGATCTTGGGCAAGTCACTTAACCCCTATTGCCCTGCCTTCCCCCTCCAAAAAGACCAAAAAATTATTAGACTACTGAACAGCCATGTTCAAAGAAAGAACCTAGACATCATATCCCAAAATGAAAACTCCTAGGAATATTATAGCCAAATTCTTGAGCTCCCATGTCAAAGAAAAAATAATTCAAGTAGCTAGAAAGAAGCAATTCAAATATTATGGAATCATGGTCAGGATCACACAAGATTTATTGGCTTCCACATTAAAGCAGAGGGTTTAGAATATGATATTCTGGGAGGAAACGGATCTAGGATTACAACCAAGAATAACCTACCCAACAAAATTGAATGTAATCCTTTGGGGGAGGGGGATGAATATTTTATGAAACAGAGGACTTTAAAGAATTCCTGATGAAAAGACCAGAGCTGAATAGAAAATTTGACATTAATACATGACTCAGAATAAAAAGGTAAACATGAAAGAGTAATCATAAGGAACTAAATAAAGTTAAGCATTTTACTTTCCTGTATGAGAAGATGATACATGTAACTCCTAAGAACTGTATCTTTATTAGGTCCATTAAAAGTAGTTTACAGGGACAGAAGACATGAGTGTAAGTTGGATTATGTTGGGATGAGCTCTAGAAGGGTTTAGAAAGAGGGATGCATTAAGAGAAAGAGGAAGGGAGAGGAAAAATGGGGAAAATTATCTCACATAAAAGTGAACTTTTTCAAGGAAGAGCTTTTCCAATGGAGGGGAAATGGGGAGGGTGGCAGTCAATTTTTAAAAATAATTAATTTATTTATTTTAGTCAACATTCATTTCCACAAGATTTTGAGTACCGCATTTCTCCACCTCTCTTCCTTCCCCCCACCCCAAGATGCCTTCCATTCTGATTACCCCTTCCACCAGTCCGCCCCCTCCTCTATCACCCCCCACCCCTCCTATCCCTCTCCCCCTCACTTTCTTGTAAGGCAAGATAGATTTCTATACCTCGTTGGCAGTCAATTTTTAGTATCACTTTCATTGGAATTGGTTCAAAGAGGGAAGACTATATTACATACATACATACACATACACACATACATATGCACATACATACACACTCAGTTATGTAGAGAAATGTGACTCACCTAATTGGGAAATAGAAGGGAATGGGGATAAGAGAAAGGGGAGGGATGATAAAGAGCCAGAAGTGATTAGAAGCAAAATAGATAGATAGATAGATAGATAGAGAGAGAGAGAGAGAGAGAGAGAGAGAGAGAGAGAGAGAGAGAGAGAGAGAGAGCAGAAAATGGGTAGAGGGTAATAAACAATTAGTAATCTTAATTGTAGATTTCAATGTTTCACTTCACCCATAAAATAGAATTGGATAGCAGAATGGGTTAGAAATCAGAATCTAACATTATGTTGTTTATAGGGAACACATCTGAAACAGAAAGACACCCACAGAGTTAAAGTAAAGGGCTGGAGAAGAATCTAATATGCTTTAGCTGAAGTAAAAAAGGCAGGGGTAAAAATCATGATCTCAGACAAAGCAAAAGGAAAAGCTGACCTAATTAAGAGAGAGAATAAGGGAAACTACATTATGCTGAAAGGTACCACAGACAATGAAGTAGTATTAACATTTTTTTCAACAAGATTTTTTTTTCTGATACAGACCTCATTTCTCAGATATATACTGAGTGTAGAACTGAGTCAAATTTATAGAAAGAACCATTCTCCAATTGATAAAAAGGTGAAAGAATATGAACAAGCAGTTTTCAGAGACATCCAAGCTATCTATAGTCACATGAAAAAAATGCTCTAAATCACCATTGATTAGAAAAATGCAAATTAAAATAACTGAGATATCAACTCACACCTATCATAAATGGCAAATTCTTTTTTAATGCTTTATTAACTTCTGATTTACATCATCCATTTCCTCCAGATTTTGAGTTACAAAATTTCTCTCCGTTTTTCCCCTACCCACCCCACAAAAACAGCAGTCCCACAGGATATCCACTCCTCCAATCTGCTCTCTCCCATACCTCTTTAGACTTTTCCAGTGGATCTCTATGCCCCAGTGCCTGTATATCTTATTTCTCAATTACATGTAAAATAGTATTGATAATAATATATATATATATACATACATATTTGAATATTTGATTTTAAAACTTTGAATTCCATATTCATTCCCTTCCTCCCTTGTCACCCACTCTTACTGGGAAGATAAGCAGTTCAGTATAGGATGTACATGTGTGGCTAATGCAAAACAATAACAGAGTAGATATATTATAAAAGACTGACTATATTTCCGTCCCTCCTATCCCACATCCCACTTGTTCTGTTCTCTACTTTGATCCTGTCTCTTTTCAAAAGTGGGTGCTTCCAACTTCCCTCCCCCCAGCCTGCCCATCACCCCCCTCTCATCCCCTTCCACCCCTACTCTCCTGTAGGGTGAGATACCCTATTTAGTGTGTATTTCATTCACTCCTCAAGCCAAATTCAATGGGAATAAGGTCGACCCATTCCCTTTTGCCTTCCTATTCATCCCCTCCAGTGTAACCATTTCCCCTTGCCTCTTCTGTATTAGATAGTTTACCCCATTCTGTCTCTCCCCATCTCCTCTCATTATATTCTTCTCTCACCTCTTAATTTCACCTTTTATGTATCATCCCTTCCAGTTAAATTGGTCCTGTGCCCTCTGGCTATGTATACCTGTAAACATATATACACACATTCACATATGTATTCATATGCCAATATACCCTCATATATAGACATATATATATGCATATATATATTTCTAATCCCTTCAACTACAGAGAAAAGTTTCATAAGATACAATTATTGTTTTTCCATGTAGGAATGTTAATAGTTCAACTTTGATAAGTTCCTTATGGTTTCTTTTCCCTGTTTTACTGTCTCGTGTTTCTCTTGCTTCTTGTATCTGAATGTCAAATTTTCTATTCAACTCTGGTTTTTTCAGCAAGAATGCTTGAAAGTCCTCTATTCCACTGAATGACCATATTTTCCCCTGAAACATGATACTCAGTTTTGCTGGGTAGGTGACTGTTGGTTTTAATCCCAGCTCCTTTGCCCTCCGGAATATCATATTACAAGCCCTTTGATCCTTCAGTGTACAAGCTGCCAGATCCTGGGTTATCCTGATTGCGTTTCCACAATGTTCAAATTGTATCTTCCTGGTTGCTTGTAATATTATCTCCTTAATCTGGGAATTCTGGAACCTGGCTATAATATTCCTAGGAGTTTTCTTTTTGGGATCTTTTTTCAGGAGGTGATCGGTGGATTCTTTCAACCTCCATTTTGCCCTCTGATTCTAAAACATCAGGGCAGCTTTCTTTGAGAACTTCCTGGAGGATGTTTCCTAGGTTCTTACTTTGATCATGGCTTTCAGGTAGTTCAATAATTTTTAAATTATCTCTCCTGGATCTATTTTCCAGGTCAGTGGGTTTTCCTGTGAGATATTTCACCTTGCCTTCTATTCTGTCATTTGTTTGTATCTGTTTAACAGCGTCTTGATTTCTCATAAAGTCATTAGCTTCCATTTGCTCTAGTCTAATTCTGAAGGATCTCCTCATTGAGCTTTTGAGATTCTTTTTCCATCTGGCAAATTTGGCTTTTTAAGTCATTTCTTCTCCTCATTGCCTTTTTGAGCCTCTTTTGCCATTTGAGTCAGTCTGTTTTTTAAAGTGTTATTTTCCTCAGTCAGGCTGTTGACTCTCATTTCATAATTTTCTTTCATTGTTCTCATTTCTCTTCCCAGTTTTTCCTCCACTTCTCTTATCTGCTTCTTAAGGCCCTCTGTGGCCTGTAACCAGCTCGTATTTTCCTTTGAAGTTTTTGGTGCAGGATTTCTGACTTCACAGTCTTCCTCATGTTCCATGATTTGCTCCTTTTTGTCCCCCAAAAAGGAGTATAATGTTGGAATCTTCTGTCTGCTTTGTTTCCTTTGCCTGGTCATGTCACCCCTCAGTCACTTGACCCCTGGGCTTTTTGCCACAGTAGGACTCTGCTACCAGACAGGGGAGCTTTCTTACCAAATGCTGGTGTTTTCTCAGTTGCTGGAGGTATTGGATGGGTACCCTCTCTGAGGTCTCCACACTCTCTGCTAAGCTGAACACACACCCCAGGACCTCTACCCTAGACTGCAATCCAGATCCAAGCAGGTTAAAGCAAGAGCTATTACCTCTCAGACTGGTGCTTGGTCCCCCTACACTCTGCAGGCCAGGAGCTGAAGTTGTCACGTGGCACTGGCTGGCTGTGCCAGCACCTCAGCGGCTTCTCATCCCAGGGGCAAAATCCATGCACTCCCACTTACTGGTCCCAGAGTCCAGACTTCACTGACCTCCTGCAGCTGGTCAGGCCTGCCCTGGGGCTAAAGCCTTGGTGTGGGGCTGGGCTCAGTTCCCAGAGGGCTGTGCTGGATTTTGCCGGCTGCAGGGCTGTCCTCAGTGGGAGGTTAGCTTCTCTGTGTCATTTTGTGGGTTCTGCAGGATATAAAACTGTTGATACCCTTATACCCAGAAATACTGCTACTGGATCTGTATCTCAAAATGATCAAAGGAAAAGGACCTATATGTGCAAAAATATTTATAGCAGCTATTTTTTTGGTAGCAAAGAATTAGAAATTGAGCGGATGCTCATCACTTAGTGAATGGCTAAACAAGTTGTGCATATAATTGTGAGGGAATTATTATTGTGCTGTGGGAAATGACGAGGGGGGTGCTTTTGAAAAACATGGCAGGACCTAAACAAAGTGATACAAAGTGAAGTGAGAATATCATTGTGCACAGTAACAGCAATGTTGTAATGATGATCAATTGTGAAAGACTTGGCTACTCTAATTAATACAATATTCCAAGACAGTTCCAATGGACTCATGATGAAAAACATGCTGTCTACCTCCAAAGAGAACACTCATGAACTCTGTGTGCAAATTGAAGTTTCTCCTTTTATTTTTCTTGCTTTTTTGAAGTATAGCTAATATGGAAATATGTTTTGCATGATTTCACATGTATAATTGATATCATATTGCTTGCCTTCTTAGTGGGTGGGGGAAGGAGGGAGAAAAATTGGAGCTCAAAATTTAAAAAGAAAGGACATTAAAAATAAATGAATAACTCAATTAAAATGCTAAGAAATGATTCAGAAATGGAATGATCAAGCATTGATGTATGACATTCTAGAGGTGACCACACCTTCACAGTTGTATATATATATATATATATATATATATATATATATATATATATATATATATATATATATATATATGTAACTGAAAGGTATAGAAAATACAAGATTTAATTGTGCTTATTGTGTGTTGACTAAAATACCCTCTTAATTTAGTGTAGCAAAATGTTGCTTCAATGGTATAAGATTCCTTGAAAGATGTAACAACAGATAACTTTTAGGATTTTTCTGATTATCAATCTCCAATGAGGTTTAAGGCAGGGAGACATGGGCTCACCATAGCTTTCTGTACAGTTTTGGAAGATGCTCAACAGATAGTACAAACAACTGAGATTAGCTATAAATGGTGAGGTCCTCCACATGGTCTTGTTTGGGCATAATTTACATCAGCTGGAGCACTTCAGAAACTTCTAAATGAGATCTAAAATCTCTCAGAAGATTTTGAAATATTATATAAAAGTAAATTGCTGAAGAATGCCTATTGTCCTGAACATGATGTATAGATGGACAGCCAATAGAATCTATCCATTTTTGCATGTAGTTTGGACAGAAGCTGGACTAAATAGTGAACTGGGCCCAGAATTGAATAGGAAAAGGCAAATTAACTGGATAACCTTGGGAAATTGTTCTGGCCTTTCAGTGACTAAAGGTTCTTCCTAAAACAAGTCAATCTTTGTAGCAACAATATTCTTCTTGTGATGCTGCATAGGTGTCAGTCATGCAGTACCTGTCTTCAAAGAGTTAAATGTGTGGCTCACCTAAGCAACAGTGTTAAAGATTACAATGAGGGTGATAGTACTACCAAAGAATTGTGTAGAAGTGAGGGTCAGGAATATCATCAGAGAAATGTCTAACTAGAAAAGGAGGTAGAGTCAGTGATATAGTGAAAATGGGGTCTAACAACTTGTTTCCTCTATTAGTATCTACATGTCATTTTTCTCTATTATGTCTCAAGGAAGAGTCCTAGAACATTACCTGAGTCTTCTGTGGAAAGGAATATGGACTAGAGGGACCTATGATGAGAATGAGGGGTTGGGTTGTGATCTGTCGTATTGCAAGAATTAGACCCATTGAGGTCACAAATCCATTGAATTAGGTATCATATATTTAAAGTAATAAATAGACATTTTAGGCTCTATCCTTTAGTTTTGTGAAAAGTGAAAATACTATAAATTAAATAATGTTTGTCTTTCAACTGAAAAGCTGTGCCTTCCTTTTTCCTTCTTCTCTTTACGCACTCCCTCTGAGATAGGTTTCCACCATTGATGAGGCCTGCTTTATTACATAGAACTTGGGGAAAAGAGTGGGAGTTAGTCCGTGGCCACAATGGTGATCAAGAACAATGTTGAACTGCTACCCCAGCACTACTGGACAGGGTGGTAATACCAGATAATTACCTCACAAGGCTATTGTGAATATTAATGAGAAAAGCCTGCAAAACATTTCAGGCACCTTGGAGATATATGCATGATAGAAATACAAAGAATTGTTAAAATGTAGCTTAATTTATTTTTCCAAGTGTAGTTAAATTTTAATTATTTATGATAATACTTCTGGGTCACCATGGGCAAAATTTGGTTCCTTACAAATGTTATTGAAATTGAGATAATTTGTACTGGAGGAAAAATGAAGCAGAATTTGTGAGTGGTTGAGTAGATGACATTTATTTTCAGGCCTCTAGACTGTCGTCTGTATATTCTTTGTCTTCTCTTCCTGCTTCTTTTTACTCCCTTGGCACTACCATCCAATGATTTTTAGGTTCTCTTGACTACTTAGGGCCAGCACACATTATGAGCCCCAAAAGAGTAGTTTTTTGGCCTTCTTGTTGTTCTTCACATAGGACATGCTGTCAACTGTCTTCATTCCATTGTGTGGAAATGCTTTCACACATTGTCTCCTCTTCAAAATACCTAGCTTCCTTTGAAGCTCAGCTCAAGTACCACCTTCTTTGTGAGACCTTTTCTGACCTCCCCATCTTTTAATGCCCCTTCCCCTAAAATGCCTTTCATATGTACATATATATGTGTATATAAAGTATTCTATATACAATATACATGTTCATATACATACATACTTCTCTCTCTCTCTGTGTATATATGTATCTGTATATGTCTTGCCTCTCTATCTGAGGGACCACTGAGTCTTTCCATCTGCCCTGTATCTGAATCTTCTTTCATATATTGTCTCCCCCAAATAGAATGTGAGCTCCCTGACAGCAGGAACTATCTCAATTTTCTATTTGTATATCCAACATTTAGCAAAGTGTTTGGTATGTAGTAGATTCTAAAGACATGTATTTTCAGTCCTGCATACATTTTATACACACACACACACACACACACACACCTATTTCTACCAACATACCTACCACCTACATACAATATGTCTAGTTAGAATGTAAGCTTCTTGAGGACAAAGATTATTTTCCTTTGTTATTGTATTCCCAGTACCTAGCATTTTGTAGTTGACTCAGAAATATTTGTTGATAAAATAGTATTGGTTAATCAATTTTATAGTTTATTTTCTTGGAATTAATTCCCAGACATATAGTATGTTTAGTGATTTTCCAGTAGTATTTCTCTTTTCATAACCTATTTGAAATTGTTCGTGGTATATATAGAAATGCTAACTATTTGTGTGAGTTTATCTTGTCATTGTGGTATAGCGAATAGAAATCTGATCATGGATCTAGGAAGATGTAGGTTCAAGACCTGCTTCTGATACATACTGATTGTATGACTCTGGGAAGGTTGCTTCACTTTTCAATGATCAAGGCAAATCTCTAATGTTACAGAGAAGGTGCCCCTTGCATTGGGAGTTTCCTTACCCTGGATTTCTTGTATACCAATTAAGTCGGGTCTAGGCCCTTTCCTCTGTCTTCTATCTTACAATTTTGCTTAAGTTTTCTATTAATATTTCTTGTTTATTGTCTTAGGTATTCTAAATAAAGCATTACATTATCTTCAAGAGGTGTTTTAGGCTCCCTTTACCCATGCTTATTCTAAAAATGCTTTTAAAATGTGCCTTATTGTTGGGTTTTCCTAGACTGTCAAATAATAATTATGAGAGTGGGAAAAGTTTCTGAAGTTTTCCCATTGTATAGAATATGGGTTCTTGGGTTCAATAAATGGTTTCTATTGCATTAAGCAAAATCCTTCCATTCCTATAGTTTTTAAAGTCCTTTTTAAATGTAGCATTCTCTTTGGGGTCTTATTCTTCTCCACCTCAGTACTTGCCACTTGTTGGTTTGGTGTCCAGAGAGGCACCTATACCTCACCCTCCCATCCAGGTACCCTCTGAGTCTGTACTCCAAACACTATAGCCCCTAACCCTCCCACCAGCATGTTAGCTTTAATAGTCAGGCAGAGGGCACAGTGCACTCCAAGTAAAGGCATTTTTTGAAATAACATCATAAGAACTGGGGCTATAAAACTTTCTTCCCATACGCTTTGGGTACACTATCCCACAGCTATGCACATACAATTTATACCTTAGCACTCTAGATTCTACTGTCATTTCCCTTCTTTTTTTTAACTGCTTTATTCACTTTTAGTTTACATCATTCATTTCCACAAGATTTTGAGTTATAAATTTTCTCCCCATTTTATCCCCTACCCACTACCCCAAAATAGCTGTCATACCATTCGCTCTGGACACATTGTCTCCTTACAATAGCAGCTCACAGCCTAATGGTGGAGACAGCATGTTACCAACTGTGTGCGTATATAATATATACAGGAAAATTAGAGATAACCACAGAAGGAAGACACTGCCATCAAAGGAGATCAGGAAAGGCTTCTTGTAGGAGAAGAAATCTTAGCTAGGACTTGAAGGAAACCAGGGAAGCCAGGAGACAGCAATGAAGAGGGAGAGAATTGTAGGCATGGGGCATGGTCAGTGAAAATGTAGAGTTGAGAGATGGAGTGTCGTGTGTGAGGAACAGCAAAGAGACCAATGTCACTGGATCACAGAGCATATGAAGGGGGATAAGTTGTAAGAATACTGTAAATGTAGGTAGGTGCCAAGTTATTAAAGATTTTAAAAGCAAAAGAGAGGATTATATATTTGATTCAGGAGGGAATAGGGAGCCCCTGGACTTTATTGAAATGTAGAATGAGTGTGTGACATGATCCAATCTGTACTTTAGGAAGATCAGTTTGACTACTGACTGGGGGATGGGCTAGAGTGGGGTGAGATGTAATGAAGGAAGACCAGCCAGAAGTATATGACAATAGTCCAGGTGTATTGTGATAAGGGTTTGAACCAGGGTGATGGCAATGTCAAAGGAGAGAAGGGGACATATATAAGAAATGTTAAAAAGTTAGAATTAACAGGACTTTTCAGTTGATTGGGGAGAGAGGACAAAGAGGATACCTAAATTGTGAGCCTGTTTGGCAGAAAGGATGGTATGTCCTACCCAATTATGGGTAATATAGGAAGAAGGAAAGACTTAAGGGAAAAGGTAGTGAATTCCGTTTTGGACATGTTGAATTTAATATATCTACAGGACATCCAGTTTGAGATGTCTAGTAGGCATTTGGAGGTATGAAACTGGTGGTTAGGAGATGGGTTAGTGCTGGATAAAGAGAACTGAAAATCATTTCCGTGGAGATAATAATTGAATCTATGGGACCTGGTGAGATCATCAAGTGAAATAGCATAGAACAGAAAGAGAAAAGGACCAAGGACAGAACCTTATGGTACACCCATTGTTAGTGGGTGTGAACTGGATGAAAATACATCAAAGGAGACTGAGGAGAGGTCAGACAAGTAGGAAGAAAAGCAGGAGAGAGCCATGCCATGAAACTCAGGGAGAAGAGAGTATCAAGAAAAGAGTGATCAGTGTCAAAGACTACAGAAAAGAAGGATGAGGATTTTGAAAAGGCCATTGGATTCAGGCATTAAGAGGTCATTGGTAACTATGGAAAGAACCGTGTCAATTGAATGAAGAAACTGGAAGCCAGGTTCCAGAGGATTAATAAGAAAGTAAAAGGAAAGAACCTGAGGATTCCTATTTTAGCTAGCCTTTTCAAGGGAATTTAGCCCCCAAAGGAGGAGAGATATAGGACAGTAGCTAATGAGTATGGACAAATCAAGTAAGAGCCTTTTGATGATGGAGAAGACATGTACATTAGTTGTTACTCACTACTAACAGATTGAAGATTGGTGAGAAAGTAGGAGTGATAGAAGGGACAGTCTGTTTGAAGAGATGGGATGGGATGGGATGACTTGTGCATGTAGAAGGCTTTGCCTTGGCAAGGAGAAGGGCCACATCTTGATGAGAGAGAGAGAGGGAGACAGGTAGGCTAGGCTCTCTAGGACTTTTCCTTTCCAGAGCTTTATTCCTGGATGGCAAGGGTTCACTCACTCTTATTTCCCAAAGGACCTCTAGGCGTAATGCCTCCTAGTAGGTGAGAAGCTCCCTTAAGATGTCATGGTCAATGTTAGAGTAGAGGAAGGAGAAAGAAATCCTATGCCTAGAGTATTTCCGTTTCATGAACTGTGAAATTTCATGTCATTCATAGCTGACTCTCTTCATCACTGCAAGAACTGACACTCCAAGACTGTCTCCTGCCTCAGGTCTTTGCTAGAGAGCGTAGTTTGCTTTTTAAAGGGCTATCAGTGGACCTTAATTTGGCAAGTGTTTTAGTTAGCCAAAGATTAGCCAGCTTCTAACTCCATCAAGCTTCACTAAGAACTTCTTCACAAAGGCTAAAACCTTATGGACATTTCTTTGCACTCGCTTTAAGACCATAATACCTTTTTGTCTCCATTATCTGTTCCTTGCTTTCTGGGGACTGGAAGAAATCAATTGATCAGTAGTATCCTGCTGAACACAGTAAGCAAATGGGTATTGCATTTTATCAAACCATAAGATTTTTATTGTTTTATTGTTAATGAAATATGATACTCAGCTCTTTTCCTAAAATTGAACCATCTTTACTTTCTTGGTTAATTCATTGGATAAAAAATAAATTTCAGCATAAAAACAATGTTAATCTGTTATGTGCTACTTGCCATTTTAATTTAATTTTAGCAATCATATTTCTGTTTAGGCATTTGTGAATGATATCCATCTATTGTTCTTTCCCTGGCATGTTCTGTGGTTTGAGGATAAGAACCTTATTTATTTCATAGAAAGAAGTGGCTAGAGAGCTGTCTTTCTCTATTTTTGAAAACAAACTATATAACATTGGAATTGTTTATTCTTTGAATATTCTATAGAATTCACTCAGGAATTAATCAGGACCTGATTTCTTTTTTTTTTCCTTTCCTTTCCTTTTCTTCTGATATCTTTTTAACATGATGATTTGTGAATGGTCTATTCAAACATTTTCATGACATCATATTATTTTGAATTTCTATTTCTTGCTTTTTCAGTTTGGGTGTTTATATCAATCCATGACTTTTATATATTTAGATTTGCTGTCATATTATCAGTCATGGTATTCCCTAAGAATTATTTTTTTTCATTTTTTTTGACTTTAATAATTTGGTTTATCTCCCCCTTATGTTTGATTATGTAGTTAATGTTTTACTGATTTCATTGGTCTTTTTAAAAGACCAGCTCTTTGATTAGTCATATTTTCTTTGATTTTCAATGCTTATAATTTCCCCTTTGATCTTATTTAGCCATCTCATCTCTGATAATTTTAGACTTCTGAATTTTTTGAAGTGCATTCCCAATTCATTAATCTCTTCCTTTACTTTTGATAATCTTTAATTATATTATTTTGGGGAAATAATTTGCCCCTAAGAGCATTTTCACTGAATTCCATAAATTTGGGTAATATTTTTATTACTATCATCATCATCATCATTAACTTTGATAGAACTCTTCTTGTTTCTATAAATTGATTAACATTATTGGAAACAAGATAACCTTCATCTGCCTTCTTGTTCTTTATTTTAGAATTTGATGATTTTTGGAATAGTATCTTCTTTATTGTATTATGTTTTACCTGTGCTGTTTAATTCTCACTTGGAGCTTCTTCCTCAGTTAAGGCTACTTTTTTTGGGGGGAGCAGGGATAATAACATAAGCCTTCCATAGTAATTTATTTCCTAGCTCCCACACTTTTCTTTTTTAAAACTGGTTTTTCCCCTTCCCTGGACAATTCATGAAGATAAGATATCAAGGTAAGAGAGGTAGTAAGTAGCAGAGATGGCATTTGAACCCACGTCCTCTGACTCAAAACCCTTATACTTTCCACTGTACCATACTGCCTATATGACATTTAGTCTCTCCCTTTCCTCCAGTATATGAGTACCATATATACCAGATCACTAGGCCTAGAATCAGGAAAACCTGAGTTCAAATTCAGTTTCAAATACTAGCTGAGTAACCTGAGCAAGGCACTTAACTTCTACCTCAATTTCCTAATCTGTTAAATTGAAATAATAATAATACCTACCTACCAGATTTGTGATGAGGATAAAATGAAATAATATTTATTAAGTAATTTGAAAATCTTAGAGTTCTATATTGTGATAGTAATGGAATATAAAGATCCCCCTGTATTGGCTTGGTTTTCAAATTGATTGTGTTAAAACCCAGAGTTTGTTAATCCCACCTGTGCGATGGACTTTTTGACATGAAAAGAGAGGGCTGAACTGGGAGGAGCTGGTGACATAGATTTGGAGAGACACAAGAGAGAGGCAGAAGAACTTTTTGGAAGCAGCACCTTTGTGGAGGCAGAGAGAGACTGAGAGGATTGCTGAGGGCCACTTTGAATTGCCCTGGACTTTTGAGACCTGCCCCCGGAGCTGCCAAGGACTGAGGAGACATGGCTGTTTTGCTGGTACTTTGTCTGTCTGTTTTGATGTTGTTTTGCCAGATTTATCCACTGGTGAAAGACAATTCTGTTGTTGAAGAAGTCCTGGAACCTGGCTGTTGGTTAAGAGCTCCTGAGACTGTTCTGCAGACAGAGGATGAATTAATGAAGAGACTGGCAATGTATCTTGTGGCCTTGCTAAGCTTTGTCTCCCCAGGAACAAAGATTTCTGAGAACTTGCCTGTGTCAAGATGAAGAAAAGACCTCCATTTGGGTCTTAAGTGCTGTGCTTAAACTTGTTGTAACTCTGGGGTAGATTCAATTGTGATCCAGGGATGGGGAACTTTTGACCTTTTTGTGTTCTAGGATTGAACAAATGAATGTACTTTACTTATGATTGGAAACTTATCTCCATTTGAGAAGAGGGGCTTTGTGATGGACTAAATGAAGGTATAGCCTAGGGGTGGAGTAGTATTTAGAACTGGGACTTTGTAATTGATTGAATGAATGTATGGTCCTGGGGTGGGGTAGTACTTAGAGATTATTGAATCACACTTAGTAAATGCTGTATTTGGAATGATGTCATATTTTGATCTTCTCTGTTCTTAATTTGTCACTGAATAAAATGGAGAGCGCCTATGCTGGTATTCTGAACCTTGGGAAGTTGCCTTTCCTTGGCATTACATTACATAAATGTACAATAATAATAATTACTGTAACTGGTTGTAGTAATAGTATTATTATTACTGCTAATATTATTATATAACATTTATCTAGTGATCATTCAGGTCCTACTTGACCATCTCTAATGATAGGAACATTACCTTATATGATGACCTTTCCATTTTTAGTCAGTTGTAATTGTTAGGAAAAATATTTTATATTGGATCAAAATTAGCTTAGGTTTATTCACAGTATAACTTTTACTCATTGGTCCTAGTTCTGTCTTCGTAAGTTACCCAGAACTCCAGTTCTTTTTTCCCATGGCAGACTTTAAAAGGTCAGTAGGGCTGTGATCTTATCAATGTGGGTATTCTTTCCATAAGTACCAATTACAGTACACCCAGGTCTTGTCCTGTGCAGATCCTGTCCATGCTCCTTACGTAAATGTGCTACAAAATATGTACCCCGTGCACTATTCCTTTAGATAGTTTGATATTCCATGGATAGCAGCATAAAACTCTTACTCTCCATCCTTTTATAACTGTCTGTGTCCTCAGCAATATCTTTTATATCATTGTTTGAATCCAAGTTTTTGAAGGGTATTTCACACCCTTAGATTGAGTTAATATAACTACCAGAATGATCCACTGCCCTGATACTGATACCCTTATCAAGTGAGAAAACTTTTTTGATTGATCTTAAACATCAACAAAAGGTATAAAATTGATGTGAATAATTCCTAAATATTTCCTAAATAATTCCTAAAAATTTCTATTGAATCAGTCAATCAAAGACATACCAGCAATGTGGGGAAAATACTTGCTACCTTTGGAAGAAGATAAATATTCCCTGCTATTAGATGAATTGAGAAGAGGCTACAAAAGAAGTGTATTGGGGCTAGTTAAACAAGATTAGTCATAAACTCTGGGGCTTGGTTAAAAAAGAACCCATCCATAAGCTGCTAATGCAAAGTAGCAGGCCATTTATGGGTAAAATAGTTTACAGAAAGCACCTGAGAGGGCATTGCTTGGCAGGAAGTAGGGAGTAGTGAGTATCTATCTCCTTCTCATGTCTCCTACTAGAAGAAGACCTTGTGCAAACTGTGAAAGGTCAGACAATTTGGACTTCCTAGTGCTGATAAGAAAGTTGACCCAATAGCAGTGACTAATGCCATACCTTAGACTCTGTCCCAGACTTATGTTTGTATGCATGGGGGGAGGGTATGTTCCTGATGTACCATTTCAGTAAATATCACTTCATAAACATCTAATTGATATTTTTTGTATTTATTAATTTATTTACTTTTAGTTTACGAGATTCAGTTCCACAATTCTTTGAGTTTCAAATTTTCTCTCCTTCCCTCCCCCCCCCCATGGCAGCATAAAATCAAATATAGGATCTACAAATACTTTCAAATTAGACATTAGTCAGGTTATAAAGAAGGATTGCATCAGATGGAATCAACAATGGGAAAGAGGAAACAAAACTGAACAAGAATAAGAAAGAGAGCAGGTTGTTTGCTTCAATCTGGATTCAAACTCAGTTCTTTCTAGTTCTTTCTCAGAATGTAGACATCTCTCTCCATCAAGTCTTTTGGGGTTGACTTATAACACTGCATTGCTGAGAAGAATCCAGTTTGTCAAAGTTGGTCATCACACATATGTCATGTCTGTGTGTACAAATTTCTCCTGGTTCTGCTCTTCTCACTCAGCATCAGTTTGTATAAGCCTCTCCAGGTAAATATGAAGTCCATCTGCTCCTTGTTTCTTATAGCACAATAGTATTCCATTACATGCATATACCACAACTTGTTCAGCCATTCCCCAATTGATGGGCAACCCCTTAATTTCCAGTTCTTTACCACAAAAAGAGCTTCTATAAATATTTTTGTATATATGGGTCTTTTTCCTACTTCTATGATCTCTCTGGGATACAACCCTAGAAGTGGTATTGCTGGGTCAAAGGGTATGAACTTATTTATAGCCCTTTGGGCATAATTCCAGATTGCTCTCCAGAATGGTTGAATCAGTTCACCACTGCACCAGCAATGCATTAGTGTTCCAATTTGTCCACATCCTCTCCAGCATTTGTCATTTTCCTGTTTTATCTTAGCCAATCTGACTGGTGACATGGGGTACCTCAGAGTTGTTTTGGTTTGCATTTCTCTAATCAATAGTGATTTAGAGAATTTTTTCAAATGCTTATAGATGTCTTTAATTTCTTCCTCTGAAAACTGCCTGTTCATATCCTTTGACCATTTATCAATTGGGGAATGACTTGTTTTCTTAAAGATTTGACTCAATTCGCTGTATATTTTAGAAATGAGTCCTTTATCAGAGACATAGGTTGTAAAAATTCTTTCCCAATTTTCTACTTCACTCCTAATCTTGGTTACATTGGCTTTGTAAGAAGCTTTTCAATTTAATGTAATCAAAATTGTCAATTTTGCATTTTATAATGCTCCGAAATTTTTGTTGGGTCATAAAGTCTTCCCCTCTCCACAAATCTAAAAGGTAAACTATTCCTTGCTTTTCCAGATTGCTTACAGTATCAGCCTTTACACCCATATTATGCACCCATTTAGACTTGATTTTGGTATATGATGTTAGATAATGGTCTATGCCCAGTTTCTGCCATACTATATTCCAGTTTTCCCAGCAGTTTTTGTCAAATAGTGAGTTCTTATCCCCAAAACTGGGGTCTTTGGTTTTATCAAACAGTAGATTACTATAGTCATTGACTGCTGAGTCTCCCATACCCAATCTATTCCACTAATGATCCACTACTCTATTCCTTAGCCAGTACCAAGTAGTTTTGATGACTGATGCTTTATAATACAGACTAAAATCTGGTATAGCTAATCCACCTTCCCTAGCATTTCTTTTCATTAATTCCCTTGATATTCTGGACATTTTGTTCTTCCAAATGAATTTTTTCCTATTTTTTCTAGCTCTATAAAGTAGTTTATTGGTAAATTGATTGGTATGGCACTAAATACAAAACTTAATTTAGGTAAAATTGTCATTCTTATATTAGCTTGACCTGGCCATGAGCAATTGATATTTTGCTAATTACTTAGATCTGACTTTATTTGTGTGAAAAGTGTTTTGTAGTTGTGTTCATACAGGTCCTGGGTTTGTTTTGGCAGGTAGATCCCCAAATATTTTATAATGTCTGCAGTAACTTTAAATGGGATTTCTTTTTCTATCTCTTGCTGTTGAATTTCATTAGAAATATACAGAAATGCTGAGGATTTATGTGGGTTTATTTTATATCCTGCAACTTTGCCAAATTTATTTATTGTCTCAAGTAGTTTTTTGCTTGATTCTCTAGGATTCTCTAAGTATATCATCATATCATCTGCAAAGAGTGATAGCTTGGTGTCTTCTTTGCCTAATTTGATTCCTTTGGTTTCTTTTTCTTCTCTAATTGCTACTGCTAACATTTTTAGTACCAGATTGAGTAAGAGGGGTGATAGTAGACAACCTTTGTCACCCCTTATCTTATGGGAAATGCTTCTAGCTTGTCCCCATTACATATAATACTTACTGATGTCTTTAAATAAATGCTACCTATTATTTTAAGGAATGCTCCATTTATTCCTATACTTTCTAGTGTTTTTAATAGGAATGGATGTTATATTTTGTCAAAAGCCTTTTTACACATCTGTTGAGATAATCATGAGGTTTCTGCTAGTTTTATTGTTTCTATGATCAATTATAGTGATGGTTTTCCTTATATTAAACCATCCTTACATTCCTGGAATAAATCCTACCTGATGAAAGTGTATTATTCTCGTGAAAAGTTGCTGTAGTCTTTTTTGCTAATATTTTATTTAAAATTTTTGCATCTATATTCATGAGGGAAATTGGTCTATAATTTTCTTTCTCTGTTTTATGTCTTCCTGATTTAGGTATCAGTACCATATTTGTGTCATAAAAAGAATTTTGTAGGAACCCTTCTTCCCTAATTTTCCCAAATAGTTTGTAGAGTATTGGAATCCATTGTTCTTTAAATGTTTGATAGAATTACTTAGTAAATCCATCTGGCCCTGGAGATTTTTTCCTAGGGAGTTCACTGATGGCTTGTTAGATTTGTTTTTCTAAGATGGGCTTATTTAATTAATTTACTTCTTCAGTTAATCTGGGCAACTTATATCTTTGTAAATATTCATCCATTTCACTAAAATTGTCAAATTTATGTGCATACAATTTGGCAATATAATGCCTAATTATTGTTTTAATTTCCTCTTCATTGGAGGTAGATTCATCCTTTTCATTTTTGATACTCATAATTTGGTTTTCTTCTTTCTTTTTTTTATCATATTGACTAAGGGTCTATCAATTTTATTGTTTTTTTCATAAGCCAGCTCTTTGTTTTATATATTAATTCAATAGTTTTCTTAATTTCAATTTTATTAATCTCCCCTTTGGTTTTCATTATTTCTAATTTACTGTTTAATTGGGGATTTTCAATTTGTTCTTTTTCTAGCTTTTTCAATTGTATGCCCAATTCATTGACCTCCCTTTTCTCTAATTTATTCATGTATGCACTCAGGGATATAAAACTTCCCCTAAGAACTGCCTTTGCTGCATCCCACAAATTTTGAAATGTTGTCTTATTATTGTCATTCTCTTGAATGAAGTTATTGATTGTTTCTATAATTTCTTATTTGACCCACTAATTGATGTTTTGCTTGCTTGACTGGGGAGATGTTGTTTTTTAGTCATGTCCAACTAGTCATGACCCCATTTGGGGTTTTCTTGCCAAAGACACTGGAATGATTTGCCATTTTCTTCTCCATGTTGTTTTACAGATGAGGAAACTAAAGCAAACAGGGCTAAATGACTTGCCTAGGGTCACACAACTATTAAGTGTATGAGGTCAGATTTGAACTCAGGAAGATGAGTTTTCCTGATTCCAGGCCTAATGCTCTATCCACTGTGCCACCTAGCTGCCCTGGGAGAAAACAACTGGTTAAATTATATTGGAGAACACATTAGATGGGAGCTTGTGAGTGGCAGTATTGGAAAATGCAAACTTTCAGGTTCCTGTCAGCTTCGCTCTGGGGAACCAATTTGCCTTTGGGACTTGGCAAGTAACTGCAGAGGGAGCACTACAAAGTCACTGTTAGTAATGTCTACTTTATCCCTTCTCTTTGACTTACTTTTTGTCCTCATCTTTCAGAAATGAAGTGTTCCTTCATTTGTAGCCAACTGGGGTGTAATGGGAATGCAAATTTGGAAGATCTTCCCTGCCCCTAGGCTAAAGTGCACCTGGAGACTGGGGTGGGAGGCTTGTTTTTCAGTAGATACTTTTTGATTGGCCAGTGGGTCAATAAGGTTGTTACATTCTCTGAGCCAGGAGAAGGCTATGTAAGCCCTGATGTGTAGCTTTGTTTTGGGACTCACTTTGAGAAGTATTCTGTGATTTGATCTGTATTCTGAAAAGCCGTTGTCCCAGGCTTTGAAAAACCCAGATGTTGACTGGGTATGGATGTAATGGTTGGACAGTTTGGCAATCTGTCTACTTGCTCTGTTTCTGTCTTGATAATTCTGCCTGTATGCTTTGAAGTTCGGGGTGCTGACCTTTTTCCCCTGAACAAGGTAAACAATATATGTCTGACTGATTAAAGTAAGCTTGTTAACCCATTTTGAGTTGCTTTCCTTTATCAAAGCAGATCTAAGAACCTGTGGTAGCAGCAAAAACCCTGAGGACGCCGGGGTGCTTGCCGCTACATGGGGTTACCAGGAGAATACTGGTATTGTGCTGTGAGCTAGAAGAGGGAAACCTCATATTTATCCTTTCTTCTCCTTTATCCTTTCAATTTGGTGTTAATTTTGCCCTTCCTCTTAATGGTTGGTATATGAGTCACCATTGATTTCTTATGTGATAAGATATAATCAGTTTCATTTTTTTATCAGTGTTTGGTGATTGTCATTAACAATATAGAATCATGAGACCTCTGAATAAACCACAAGTCTTTGATGTATCCTTAATCATAAATCTTATTTTCCAAAATATTTTTGGTTATCTTCCCCTTTGTGTTTAGGTTGCTGAGTTTCAGAATATATGTTAACTTGGATTGAAGTATCTTGACAAGTCCTGTGTAGCCTTTTTCTGTTCCTTCATCCTGTGTTGGAGATGATATTCTCTTCGCTAGGGTAATATCTCTACAAATCAGTTAGGCTTCCCCTCAGTCACCAGTGGCAGTTTACTACCGGGGCATCACTTGAAGCGCTTTCATTTTGGGAGAATCTAACAAAGTTTGTTATCCTCTTGCCTTTGAGACCCAGAATCACCTCTGCTCCCCCAGTGAAGCACCTTAACTGGACTTTTTTATAGGTCTTCACTTGATAATCCTTTAAATGTATGATGACTTCCATTATGTGATACCTAAGTGTTCCTTTCTCTAGGCTTAACATTGCATGTTCCTTCTTTCAGTCCTTATGTGGTAAGTTCTCTTTTCTCCGCATCATGTTGGGGACCTTCCTGTTAATGTGTCCAGATTGTCAAAATCCCCCTTAAGTGCTATTACCTAGGATTAAGACTTAAAGGAAGTTACCTTCGTGACATAGTATTCACTGGCTTTGTGACCTTGGATCAATAACTTACTCTATCTCAGCCTAATTTTCCTCATTTTCAAAAAGACATTAACAGCACTTGCTTCACACAGGGTTATTGTGAGGATTAAATGACACAAAATCTTTAAAGCATTTTGCAAACCTTTAAGTTATATATGAATGATAGATATTATATATTATTGTTATTAAAGAAGGATTTAGTATAAAATATTTCATTTGTGGCTGGTGAAAAGGACAACAAATGGGACTCAAATATTAATTGACTCAGCCTGAGCTTCCCTAATGGTTGATAACTCTAATCAATATGTTTTATCTTCCTGACTATTCATCATATATATATATATATGTATATATATATAGTCTGTACCATTATATTTGGGTCTGTGTTTGTACTCAATCTAGTATTTAATCCTCTTATCTTGTTCTTGTGTTTCCTCTCTTCTGCCCAGAAAACTGTAAGATTTTTGCGGATATGGTATGTGAAATATATTTATTTTTCTATAACCCACTGAAGTGCCCACCAGGAATTATACACTAGAGCCCCCTTAAACTTGCTAGAAGAGCCCCCTGTTGGGTCCCTTGGAAACCACCTAATAGGCTCCAATAGTAAAGAAATGTTTCACCTGTGTTGCTAAAACATGCCACAAGTTCCCACGGATTCAGGTCTGTTTATGTTTGTATTTAAAGCTTTGTTAAGGGACTATGACTTCGCTTTGCTTCAGTAGAAATAATATTAATAATTTGTCTTAATAGAATAATACTGAGAATGTTTTGCTTGAACCCAAATAATACTGGGAATGTTTTGGTTCAGTAGACACAATGCTTAAGACGTTGTACCCCTTTGAAACATATTCTGTTCCCAGCAATCACATTGTCTATAAAATTATGTCTAACAGAAAGCTCGATGCTGTCTTTCGGTCTGAGAGGCAGCCCCGGCCGGTTAATAAACACTCCTATCAAATTATAATTGGCCTAGCTGTCCTGTTATGTCTCAGTGTCCATTACACCAAGAAGACTATCATACTTGTTAAATTAAATGGATGAGAGATTTTGCCTTTATATCGCCTTACTTCATGGCTTAAAACTGTGAGTCAGGGATTTAAAACATGATCTCTCCATAAATGAATCCCGTTGCCATTGCCTATCCAAAAGTTTCAAAGTTAGAAGTTTCTTTTTCCAAGTGGAAGTAAGGCTTGTTTTCCATTGAGAACATTAGCTTGTCTACCAAATAGAAAGAAACTTGTTTCTGCCTCAAATCAGGACACAAGAGTCTCAAAGAACTCCAAGTGCCGCACTGAGTGTTGTAACCCGGCTGACATCTGGACAACAAGCTCTTTCCTGGTATTGCCAGCCCCCTGGGACAGGGAGTGTGTCATCTCTGTGATATCCAGAAGTAACAGTCCTTCTTTGCTGCATGTTGTGCCAGACACGTTGTGAATCGAAGAGCAGGAAGCTGGAGGGGAATTAAGGAAGTTGTGGAGCCTCAGGGTTTGTTGAAATTGGTTACCTAAATTTGAAGGAGTTTGTTTACATAAAAGTTGGATATTTCCTGAACTCTGCTAACTACTTAGTCAAGTTCCTCTACCAATATTCCATTGCTTTTTCAAAGTTACATTTCTTTCTTTTCTCATGTAGTTTGGGACAATTTTTAGGTGTATAGGTCTGGTGTTTGGTTTGCACAGAAAATATGACTTGTCTTGAGGCTTAGAGTTTGCTTTCTCTTTCTCCTTTGGTTTCTTTTATCAGAGTAACATACTCTCAGAGGTGGAATCTGAGTGGCCATCTATTACAACCCACACTCACTTAAGAATCTCTGCTGTGTTATACCTGACAAGTGGTCATACAATCTCTTCTCCAAGACCTCCAATGAGGGGAAACTTACTACTTCTTGAGGTATCCCATTTCACTTTAGAATATCTCTAAATGTAAGGACATTTGTTGATTACATGAAACCCTAATTTACCTTTTGGTGACCTCTCTGTATTTGTTCTGGTTTTATCCTGTGGGACCAAGGAGAACAAATCTAATCCCTCTTTTACATTACAGCCCTACAAATCCTTGAAGATGGCAATCATCACTACTGTCTCCTGCCCCAGCTTCTCTAGGCTCAGACCAAACGTATCCTGTTTCTTCAGCATAATTGCCATCCACTCTGATCTTGATATTCTTCACTTTGTTAATAACAACCTTAGAAACAAAGCAGTTCTAAATTGAAATTTATCTCTCCTCACAAATCATAAGCATTTCTGTATATTACTGACAAAACTCAGCAGGAAGAGTTAGAGCAATACCATTGCAGATAGTATAAAATACTTGGGAATCTACCTGCCAAGACAGACCCAGGGCCTGTATAAACACAATTACACACAAATAAAAACATCTAAATAATTGGAGAAATATTAGTTACTCATAGGTAGGCCAAGCCAATATAATAAAAATGACAATACCTCTAAGTTAATTTACTTATTCAGTGCCATACCAATGCAACTCCCAAAACTTATTTTATAGAACTAGAAAAATAGTAACAGAATTCATCTGGAGGAATAAAAAGTCATGATTATCGAGGAAATAGATTTTTTAAAAGTGAAGGAAGGTGGCCTAGTAGTACTAGTTCTCAAATTCTATTATATAGCGGTCTGGTACTAGATAAGAAATAGAGTAGACAATATACACAAGTAAATGGCCACAGTAACCTAGTATTTGATAAATCCAAAGATACCAGTGCTGTTGGGGTAAGAACTCACAATCTGACAAACAGTGCTGGGAAAATAGTAAAACGGTCTGACAGAAAGTAGGCATGAAACAGCATCTCACACTCTATACCAAGATAAGCTTAAAATGGATATATGATTTAGCCATAAAGGGTGATATCATAAGCAAATTAGGGGAACAAGGAAAAAGTTACTTGTCAGATATATAGATCAGGGAAGAGTTTATGACCAACAAAAGATAGAAAAGAACACAGGAAATAAAATGGATACTTTTGTTACATACATTTTACAAGTTTTTACACAAGCAAACCCATATAGCCAAAATTAAAAGGAAAGCTGGAAAGTGGAGGAAAAAATTGTAACAAGTTTATCTGGGAAAGATCTCATTTTCAAATGTGTAAGAAAGCCAGTCAAATTTACAAAAATAAGATATATTCCTCAATTGATAAATGATCAAAGGATATGAATAGGCAGTTTTTAGAGGAAGGAATCAAAACTATCAATAGTCATATAAAAATGCTTGAAATCATTATTGAAAAGAAATGCAAATTGTTGTTCATCCTTCATTTTCAAGGAAGACCAGTGACATCATGGAGTGATGAGTTACCTATGAATTGAAGTGAGGCAGAGTTGTGCAAAGTCATCAGCCTGACTGTCTTCCTGGGTCATTGAAATCCAGTGGCAAAAGAAAGTTAAAGACAACAATTGCCCATGATGTAACGGGTGACCTTGATGTATTTGATGCCTGACCAAGCTCTGAGTGCTCAATAGTACCTCCCTCAGCCACCTTCACGGTGCTGGAAAAACATTGTTCTCATCTGTCCATTCTACCAGGGGAAATCTCCACATATTTGGGGTAGACATACCCCTAACTCACTGAGGTGTTTGAGGCCTGTCAGTTACCCTTAACCTGGTTTAGGTTGTCTGCTGAGGTGATTTACTAGATTGTGACCCCTGCACAAGCTACAACTTCTTGAATCCAAAGATGCAAGTTGGGCACCAAAGATGGATAGCAGCCATGAAGAGGGCTCAGCAAGCCCTCACAACAGAGATGCTAGTCCTCATGGAACATGCCATATACCCTCAGCTTTATGTATCTTCCCTTGGCAGCACTGTCTGCTCTGTAACCAGGAAAATATTCATTTGGTTCAAAGTCATAATTTATGTGAATTTCTCAGCAAAACTAGCCCTTTGAAGAGATAGTTAAATTTCATTTGTGGCTTTTAAAAAACTCCATAATGTACCTAGTTAAACACTATAAAAGAGTTAGACACCTAATATTTAAGTCTATAGGGTTTTATAATCCTTCTGCATTACCTCTTTTAAAGGGTAGTGGAAATCCATGCCTGATGGCATGTGTAGCATGATCATTTTACAACATGAAATAGTCTGTTTTTAAAAAGTGTTTTATGTAAGGTGGTGAAGATCTGTGGAAATTTTTTAAATTTTTTCACACCAAGGGACTTTGAATATTTCAAAGCAATAGAACATTAATCCACTGAATAGATTAGGTGGAGATCAAGTGATCCAAAAGGTTCAATTTTTAGTTTGTCACAGCTGCTGTAAAAAGTTTGAAAGCTGATTTTCTGAGAGAAAGATGATTATCCTAATAATTTTGAAGTCCAACTGTTGCAATCATCCAGTCATGCTTAACTCCTTATGTAAACTCTCTGAAATTCATATTTTATACTAAGAAGTTGTTTAGTTTCTGCATTCAGATCCCCCAGCTGAACTTGGAATATTTTGATTCTACTGAGCGTCTCATCAGGGAGGTTGGCACTGATTAGATACCAAAAGCACATCAGAATGTAAGCAAACTTCCTTCCTTTATCATCATAGCAAATGGAGATATAGCCTGTTGCAGTATATACTGTTTCATCGAATTCAGCAGCAATTGCATTCTTATGCTTGTCCAACAGTGAAGTAACATTTTCCTTCAATATTTTCAGTAGCTCCTTGGTGATGAGCTCTTTCAGAAGATCAAATTTACCCTGCTTTGCTCCCTCACAGAACTCAGAGATGCTGAACTCCTAGTTGAAACATAGACATGGGTATGGAGCCAGAGCAGGGTGTTGAACAGCCCCAAATACATCACCTTCTGGGGCAGAGGGGAGCACTATTGCTTGCAATTTCAAGGGAGCAGGGGAACAAGAGACCTGGTCACAGTTCAAGAGCTGAGAGGGGCACTAGCGTTTGAGGCTTCAGGGAGCAGGGGCTCTTCCTGGGTAAAGACCAGAGTTCATACCAAGAAAACAGCGACCATACCTCCCTTAGGATACCACCTTGGAAGCACAGAAGGCTTGCAGTACTCTAGAAGTAGCTCTGAATGCAGCAGAACAAGAAAGCCTAAAGCTTGAAGTATTTCCTCAGGTCAACAGAACCCAACTTTAACATAAAGTTCCAAATCAAGAAATTGACTGGAAAAAATGAGCAAACAACAAAAGAACCAGACTATACAAAGCTGCCAGGGTGACACAAACTCAGAAGAACACAAAAGTGTGTGAAAATTGCTATAGGCAAAGCCTCAAAGAAATATTCAAATTGGACACAAACCCCAAAAGAATTCCTGGAAGAACTGTCAGGTCAAGGAGAATTTATTGCAAGCAAACAGAAAGAAACCATTCAAATATCAAAATTGAATGTTAAAAGTAAATTTAAAAAAATGAGAGAAAAAAAGAGAACCTATAAGTGAATGCCAAGGGTATAAAGGGAAGGATTGAAAAAGTAGGGGAGTTTAACACTTACTAGCTGTGTGACCTTGGGCAAGTCACTTAACCCCAATTTCCCTCCCTTCCCCCCTCCAAAAAGCAAAAAAGAAAAAAGAAAAGAAAAAGTGGGGGAGGAAGGTAGAAACTTCGTTTCAGTGGTGGGAAAAATATCACTGAAGAATGAAAAGATAAATATTCTATAAAGTGGGATGAGAACCTTACACTGGATATTAATTTGTAAGTATTTATTACTTTGAGATATCACATATCCTTCCTCAAGATACTAACTTGGAATTTACAGAGAGGGAAATGACAAATTATTTTATTTATAGGTGCATAGTTCTGAACGTGCTGGGCTGTATAGACTATGTAAGACATGGCTGAAGCACTTTGAAAATAGCTCTTGCTTTTGCTGTTCAAAGATGTGATACTTCTACTCTAGACAGGACTATAGGGTGTACTGGGTGTCCTTAGACAAATGATGAAGTGCCAGCAGCTATCTCCATGCCATGGGTATGGCTAGGATCCAGAGTCCACTGGAGTAGAGCAATCTTCCCAAGGTCTGATCTTCTTACTCCAGGACTCCAGCCATATGCAGCCAGATCAGAGGAAAAAAATCAAGGAGATATTTTTTACCCTTCTGACTACTCAGGACACTTAATTTTCTGTCAAACTGCTCCCCTCCATAATATGTTAACTCTAAAGCTCTTTTAGGCATGGGCATGGAAGATAAATAAAGTTAAAATTTTACACTTTAAAAGGGTGCACCTGTGGTCCCCCATTCTTAAACTCCACTACTTTCATTGCAAATTGCAGGGACAAGAAAGCAGGGATCAGTTGGAAGCTGGCTTTTTAGCCAGGAAGATAAGGATTTTAAAACAATTGTTCTGTATTTTAGGGTTCATTTTAAAAAAGCCTTTTTAAAAAGTCTATTTTTTTAAATTTTGTTGTTAATTTAAAAATAAATTAAGTTAAATTTGGGGGATTTTAAAATTTTATTTTATAATGTTCTTTATGACTGACTATTCAGCATGTTTGCCTAAAAAAATAAATTCACTGGATGCATCCCTCAATGAAAAATGCTATCCATGTTTGTGGCATGATAGAAATGCCTAAAACTTGTACATTTACTGAATGTTACCCCCCAAATTAAAAATTAAGGTCCCAATTCCACTTCTTCCTTCTAAGTATTTTATACTAATTCTCTTTTCTTTCATTTTACTCGGAGAAGGAAAGAAATGAGCATTTCTTAAATACCTACTATGTACCAGGCACTGTGCTAAGTAAGCACTTTACGAATAGTGTCTCATTTGTTCTCTATTGAAGTTTTCTTTCTATTCAGTCTCTCTTCTTTGTGCCTTTGCACACCCATGCCCTCATTTTACCCCTTCCTCACATGTGTCTCTTAGAATCTCTAGCGTTCTTCAGGGCTTAGTTAGAATGCCACTTACTACCTGAGGCTTTTCTTGATTCTCAGCCCATGCCCCCATAGTTATTCATTCTCTCACCTAAATTTTTTTCTGTTTATTGTATGTGTGTGTGTGTGTGTGTGTGTGTGTGTGTGTGTGTGTATGTGTATGGGAATGCTTGGAACGAATTATTGAGTTCCCAAGAAAAGTTTGTGTGTGTATATATATATATATATATATATATATATATATATATATATATATATCTATATCTATCTAATGTGTTTATAGGTCATAGTAAGGTATAGGTTATCAGATAATGTAGTTGCAAACTTTCTATCTGATTCTAACAGTGATGTATTAATCTAAACCCTGCAGCATTACAATCTTGGAAAAATTTAAAATGAGCATCATTTAGAGGGGGTACTGGAGAGAAAAATGGTGGTTATGAGCAGGTTTTAATGCATTACAAATAAGGTGTTAGGAAGAAGTGAGTAAAGGATATCTTCAAAGAAATGAATAAACAACAAAGAAGAAGGCCTGGTCAAGTGTCAAGAATGAGGGATGAATGAATGAATGAATGAAAAACATTTATTAAGCACCTACTTTGTGCTTTTAGTATACGTGTAAAAGCATGAAACAATCTGTCTCAAGTTCAAAGAGCTTGTTTTGTTGTTTCATCATTTTCAGTCCAACCTCTTTATGACCCTATTTGGGGTTTTCTTGGCAAAGATACTGAAGTGGTTTGTTATTTCTTTCTTCAGCTTGTTTTACAGATAAAGAAACTGAGGTAAACAGGGTCAAGTGACTTGCCTAGGGTCACACAACTATTTAGTGTCTGAGATCACATTTGAACTTAGGTCTTCCTGCTTCCAGGCTTGGCACTCTATCCACTGTGCCACCTAGCTGACCTTGTAGCTAATAGGAAGGGCAATACCCAGAGGAGTGGTGGCCAGGGAAGGTAATTATATGTTCTGGGGAGCTACAGAGAAGTAGATTGTTACAATTTTTCCAATAGCAACTAGTATTTATTTAATGACTGTCCTTAGAGCAAGAGGTGGAAATTAATGAGATGGCAGGTCCATCAATGAACCATAAAGCACTTTTTATCGGCTTTTCATTACAAAATCAGCCTTTCTCTTCCATTATTTTGGACTGTCATTTCATGTATGCAAACAAATCAGACATATAAGGATATATGCATAAGATGAATAATTTAGCAATAAAACAAATTGTCTCGATCTATCCTTTAAATAAATTTTATAAGATCTGTTTGAAGGACCACCCCTTACTTCCATGATTTTTACACTTGAATTGTTTACCTGATCTTTTAAAAAATGTAGATGAAGTTGTTTTTTCCCAGGGGCAATCAACCAGTCTCTTCTCTCTTTCCTGTGTTGAGAGATAATAAAGGTGATTTACTTTCCCAAGGACAGAAGTAAGAGACATGCTTCCTCTTCTGCTGCCATCTTTCCTCTTCCCTATCCATGGTCCTCTGCCCTTCTTCCTTCTTTCACTTCTTCAGGGCTGCATTACCACAGTGTTTTGGCCCCCTTCCACAATACTCTTAGATTTCTAGATCAGCTGGACTTGCTTTAAGTATCTGAAACTATAGCCTTACAGAAGTATAGAAAAGTGGGGGCCTGCAGCTGAAGCATGCCTAGGATTAATGTGAGACCATCCACAGTTACCTATGGAGTTTAAAAAGTCTGATTCCATTTCTGACACTTTATTTTCTTCTTTGTGCACAGGAAACCATTCCCCATAAAGCCTTGTCTCTTTGACAGTCCAATATGTTTCAGCCATGATACCATATTGAATTCTTTTATTATTTTCTCAAGTGAATTAGGTGCCTGGTTGACAGCAGTAGAAACTGAAGTTTTGTCCCTATCACATATCACAAATTCTACTGCAGAATCTTTCCAGCAGGATCCTGTAACAAAACTGAAGAGATCTATTCCAGCTGATTCCAGCTGTGTTGTGCCTTTTTCCTTCACTGTTCCTTTCTTATCACTAGATTCTCTTTTGAAAATTCTGAATAGACTTGTAATTACTACCAATTTAACATATAGCTATATAAAGAAATATATAGGCACTATTGTGAACCACTGGAAATTTGACTGCTATTATTGGATAATTCAGAGTTAACCATATGAAATTGTTTTGACTTTGAATATGATCATGGAGAGTAATGGATTCCATATCACCAACTGATTCTCAAATAATAGGGCTCGAACCAACAGAGTACATGACTGTTCTATTAGTAGTATTAGAGGAGTGAATAGCTTCACCATTTTATGCTGCTGCTTTTTTAAACTATTTCTATTATTGCTAAACTATTCATCTTATGCATATATCCTTATACGTTTGATTCGTTTGCATGTTTATTCATCCCAAGTAAAAAGTTCTGATTTTACAGATCACTTTAATAGTCAATAACTTGGTTCACAGATTCCAGTGTTTTGTCTTGTTTTTCTTTTCCCATGGCAACTCTACTCTTTCTCTGTGTTGCAATTTCTCATAAGAACTTAATTTCATATTGCCAGTTAAAATGTTGTCATCTCTATACAGTAATGCAATAAAATCGTGTACTGACGAATATCCTATCTTACTCTTTTGAGAGAATTATAGGAGTTCCATGTTTGAAGTTTTCACCATAATTATAGAAAATGAGCTAGAGTATTACTCTTAAGGCTTCTCCTTAGTTTCTGGAACTCTATGGCAAGTATTTCCCAAAGTACCAAGAGAGCAAGCAACTCTAACATTCAAAGAGTATTAGTTGCATTTATTTGGAGCTGGACTTTTCCCAATTTTATTAAGCAGTAACCCATTAATAATAAAAATAAAACATTCAGCTATGATATGTGCCCTGATAATGACAAATAATGTGACTCCTAGTCATTCTTCTCTTCCACGACCTCTGATTGTGATCTTCCTATAGTTTTCTGAATCTGTCTAAATCATCAGGCCAGTAATATAGACTACATTCAGTGACACTAAATGACATGATGAAATAAGAAGAAATACTGTCACAATGTAGAGAGACAGAAATAAAGAATTAAAACCTCTAAGATAGTATATACACATATTATTCATATTTAATTATCTATTATATACATGTGTATGTATGTATCTGTATATGTATAGATGTGTATGTGTATGGGTGTAAGTCTGTCTGTATATATGTATGTGTTCCTTTACTAAAATTCAGTTTTAATAAAGATCCTGGGCATTTGAAAGCTAAGTCAGTGAAGTATAAATGTTAGAAGGCTCTTTTAAAGTTGGAAAGACTTTAAATATTGACTCAGAAACAGTTTGTGTGTCTTTTACTCTGGAACCAGACAGCTCAGAAAGTCTCATGATCAAATTTACTGTCAGATAATAAATGATTTTAGCCACAGCAAGTCATGAAGCAGTTTATGAGGAGAGCACTTAGACTATCTACTTCTAATCCTGTAACTTCATCTTTACCATATAACTAGCCCATCTTCTCTTCCTGTTACACATTTATCTGAGGACATCTTTAAATTCTGTTCTTCAAAGTTCTTTATTGGGTATATGTTCCAGACTGCTCACACTCATCATATATCTCTGTAATCTCATTTGTATCATATTCATTTTCGTTTCTTTAGAGACCCTGGTATTCCTTGTTTTATGGCTGAACAAATATGCTGGTAGACCATTGGTATTAGTTGGTAGAATATTGCTGTTAAAAAGATAGGCCTTCATTTCTAGTAGAAGCCTGTGGTTATTAAGGGTGCTTTGCAGTTTCCTGAAGGTGATCCAGCCCTCTCCCTTCTTTCAGTTTAATTGAGTCCAAACTATCATCCATTGTATTGTCTATCCTATATTTATATTCAGATGGATAAACTCTGTAGGTTGTCAGTTCAACTTTATGTTATAATCTGAGCAGTAGAGGTTGTTCAACCAATTGGTCTTTTAAGCTTACAGGTGTTCCATGGTTACATTAACTTGGGTAATACTATAAAAGTGGTGTTGAATAATAAAGGTGAGGACCCACTTTCTACTCAGTAATCTTTACAGATACATTTATTTTTAAAAGGGAAGGGGCATCTGTAGAAATTTTGAAAATGAATTCTCTACCTAAAAGTACAGTCTACATTAGAAAGCAATAAATTAAACAGATATTTCCTTCATTGCAGGTTGGAATGGGATTTACCATAAGTTAACACCATGCCTAGACTATACTCACCTGCTAAGACAGTGGGGTGGTAAACTTGTCAAAATAAGCAAGCTCCATTGGCAAAATTATCATTCTAATTCAAGAAGACTCACTTGCAAAATCTAATGTCCCCAAGTGATAATTAATGAAGAGGGGAACCATGTCAGTAATCACAAGCATAAGCAATTTTTTTTAATTTGGAGAAGTCTATCATTATTCACCTTTGAATTTAAAAACAAAAATTCAAATATAATCAGTGTTGTTTTTTTTTTACCACCAACCAGGAGAGCATATTCAATCCTAGCCTCTGGGCCATTCATTCTCTCTTATCTGCTCATTGTACATGATAACAAACACAGTATAATTGGACTCTGTTTTTTTTTTTTTAATGTGTTGAGCTTTAACCTGGGGTGAGCCAGTCACATTGATTTTAACCCCTTGTACCACCTAATATTAGTAAAAACTTTTTGCTTAAAGATGGATAAAATAATAGAAGGGGATAAAAATTGGTGACCTCTCATATAAAACCTTTTAAAGCATTTCACCTAATAGACTCCCTCTTTCATGAATGCCAATGGAGTAAATGGGTCATCCATCAATTATTGCTCACTCATGCCACATACTTGGCCTACTTATCACCAAAAATGTAAGCTGCACATAAAATGCTTTTTTTGATATATGTGTCATCATCCTTAATGGGGATAGAAAGAACATCTAAATTTTCTTATAAAACTCCCTATTCATATGTCAAGCATTTACAGAATACAATTTAGAAAATGCTGCTTTTGGATGTTTGCTACCTGGCAGGTGATTACAAAGAATGGCACATTTCAGTCTGTATCAAATTATCTCAGGAGCAGCTGAGAGACTCACTCACAAAAGAAATTGATATGAAACAAATAAACAAAAGGATTTTTTTATTATTTTCTTTTTCCTCAATTATATCTAAAAACAATTTTTAACATTTCTTTTAAAACTTTGAGTTCCAAACTCTCTCCCTAACTCCCTTCCCACCCACTTCATTGAGAAGGCAAGCAATTCGATATAGAATATACATGTGTAGTCATGCAAAATGTTTTCCCATTAGTCATGTTGTAAAAGAAAACATAAAGCAAAAAACAAGACAAATAAAGGAATATTTTTAAAGTATGCTTCAATCTGTATTCAGACACCATCATTTCTTTCTTTGGGGATGGATAGCATTTTTTATCATAAGTCCTTCAAAGTTGTCTTAGATCATTGTATTGCCAAGAATAGACCTCCATTTATTAGTCTCATCAACATTAGTTGGGGTATACTTTAGGAAGTAGCAATCAGGACCTGATCCCCTAATCTTTCGACCCTAGACCTTGTGTATACATTCTAACAGGTCTTCAGCTAGATCTAGAAATAAATATCCAGATATTTATGGTGAAAATATATGGGTCCTTAATTTTCCACTTTGGTCTTAGAATTTGGCCATAATCTTAAAATTAGAAAATACTATTTACATATTTACCTTGGAACATTAAAATATGTCAAAGTATGAAAAAATAACTTTAGTGTTGAGGCAAAATGATTTCCTAATCCTTTTTCTTCTTACCTCTCTTCTCTGCATTTCTAAATGCCAAATAATAGTGGAAACCAGAGTAGTGTGAAAAAAACTGCCGAAAGTAGAGCAGATTTATTTGAAAGCTTCAGAATAGGAATTCGCTCAATCCTTCTTATCCTCTGCATGGTATAGTGGATAGAGTACTGAACTTGGAAAATCTCACCGCTAATATTTATTAGTTTTCCTACCCTAGGCAAATAACTTAATTCCTCAGCCTCAGTTTCCTCATCTGTAAAATGGGGTTAATATTGACTATTCTCTCAAGGACATGAAGATTTCCCTGGAGGATTGGGCAGATGAGAACAATTTCTTTTTTTGCAACGGCCATGAAAGCAGCGGAAGCAGGCACTGTGAACTGCTTAGAGGTTGGTCAGGTTTCAAAGATGCCAAAGTCATCCACTGCACCCTGGGCCATTGCCAGGCATCTTGATTTTTGTCTTGTCAGTGGACTTTGATGACTCTGGAAGAGAAAGCGAGGCTGGCAATTTTATGTACTTCTGCCTTATTTAAAGCCAATTCATGCGCGTCTCGACCTCAGCTAGTGACGTCATTGGTCCTCTTCCAAAATGAAGGATGAACGACAAACAACAACAGTGTCAATAATACCTACCAAGCAGGATTATTGTGAGACTCCCATGAGATCATGTATGCAAAGTGGTTTACAAATTTGGAAATGCTGTAGTTGTTAAGCTTCATTAGCATCAAATATTGTTGATATTCAAAAGAAATGCATCACAACTCTTTCTTCTACCACCTCAGAGAGATCTGAGGGGGGATCTTAGAGATGGCTCCCCCATGGCCAAAGTTGTCACATCAGGCAGTTTTTTTGAGTAACCTGTAGTTCTGCTTAGAAAATGTAAAGCAATAGCGCGCCAGCAGGATCATAAATTATGCCTTTCCTTTTGTACTAAGTGCTCTCTTCAAGGGAAAAAAAAGCTTTCTTAGCTAATGAAGGAGCTCCCATTGGCTGTAGATAGTCCTCATTATATCAGCCTGTCCTGGTTTTCAAATTGCTCTAGTTTGTGCCTGTGACACATTCTTCATTTTTTCCCATAAAGCCCCAATTCAGAGTATTGTCTGAAGCTTCGGTGCTTAATAAGGTTTGGTCTGGAATTTGCATCAGGAAGAGAACTAACAGTAGCTAAATACATTCACATATGGACAGTGAATAAACACTGGTTTTCCATGTTGAGTTGAGTGCAAGCATGAAAATCTAGAACTTCCGTCTAAGAAGTGGGTAAAATGCCAAGTACATGTAAAATATTACAAAAGAGCTTTTATGAAGCAGGAGTTGAATACAGCTCAGGAAGTAGAAGGTTTGGGCCTGGCACGTTGATGGTGTGCCAGTTAGAGGATGAATAAAACATGATTTAAGGGCTCTCCACCCATGTACACCATGTCCCAGTGGTCTGGCAACAACTGGTTACTGTTTCATTCAGATGGATGACAGAAAGTAGTTTGAAACTTAGCATGAATTGCTCATAATTCATTAAAACTCAGTTTAAGGCACATAGCTAACCAGACAGTATCCAGCATTAAAGATTCATTCAGTCTGCTCCTGCTCTGTCTGGAGATGACAGTTGAGAGCTTACATTCTTGAACACTTTTAATCATTCCCTTTTTTGCCATTTACATGGTAACTAGATCTTCTACACCCCCACTCTCCATCCACCACTTGCCCAGCTCAGCTCTCTATAGTTATTCCAACTGATTTATGTATTTCTAGTTCCTGAAATGATCCCCTGGGAAGCACACTTTTCCTTTTGAGTTGTGTTGTTTCTGTGATTCTCACTGTTGTGTAATAAAGCCACCCTTTGTTGTAAAAGGAATATAGGGAACCATTTCTTGCTTTATACCAAACCATCAATCTAAAATTCCTTTGCTGTAGAATCAGACAATTAAGTAACATCTAGTTTGGCCTTCCTGAAATAGCACCCCAGAAAAGCCTCTAAATTTTTATTCCGGAAATGAGCCTATCCAAAGCCTGGACCTTTGGAATAAAAAAAAGTCTTTGCCATTCTGCACCAATTACCTTAAAATTAGTGTTAAATTATCCCTCAAATGTTAAGAAAAAAAGGTCCTTGATTTTTCAAAGGCATCATTTACCCTTTTGCAAGTCTTAAACGATTCCCCAAAGGATGCAAAATTATTTATTCTACATTACAGGAGGCTTATTTTTTCATACAAAAGATGCCAACATCTGGTGTTTCATTTACGATTAGTTCTAAAACAAAGAAACTAATTTACTCTGATGACTGAGGCAGTCATGCCATACTGTATCAGCACTCATCCCTTTCCCTGCAGTTTCCCTAAAGCACTCTAAAAAACTGCTAAGGCAACAAACCTTTAATGGGGAATATAGTGAGTGAGATGACTGATCTCTTTTTTTGTGCCAAATGGGAGATCTTTAAAAATGACTTTGACTTTTGAGGGTGAAAGTACTTGGAATTAATTTCCAAGAGTTTCATAGGAGGTTTTGCTCAATGTTTATACTCTTCATCATTTGAACCTTATCTTGGATTTCTAATGCTAGATTGGTGGAGAATATTAACTGTGATCTTCTGAAATCAAGTCAGGTATGTCAACTCTCCTGGGGCTCCAGGGAACCATTTGGTAGATTATGCTTCATGGTCAATAAATGACATCCTGACATGAAAATTTATTTATCTCTCATGGCAAACATTGGCCCCTCAGGGATTCTGTGGTCATCTGGTTCAACACAGACTCAAGAAATGGTAACATAGTCTGGTTAGAGAAGTAATAACTCATTAGTTTATTCTAGATTACTACCTTACCAAAAATAGCTTTGGTTCTTTTTGGTCCAGTTGTCTGAGTTTGTTTCTTTCTAGGTGAGCAAGTCAGTGCGTTTAGGGAATTTCAGAATTCATTAAGTAATCCCAAGTTTCTCCCTAAAAAACACTTTTGTAAAACCTATATTCTGCCAATAGCTGTGAATCCTGGAAACCTAGAGGCTCTGAAGATTTGAAAGGGAGGATCATCCGAAGGGTAACAGAGGTACACATCACGAGGAAATACAAAGGAGAAATGCAGTAAAGGATATCATCAAGGCAGTGCATTAGTGATGAAGAAGATAGGCTAGTCACCTGGAAAGAGGAAGGGATAAGTGACAGACAGCAATCACATTACATGCACTAATATCCTTGTGAGGTCCAGAACAGTTCTGAAGACCCCAGCACACTGGGCAGACCCAATCGTTGGCAAGTTGATGGAAGAATATGGATGAGTCACACAGGATAGGCAACCATGGAGGAGTAGATGAACTGCAGTCTGCTTGGCTAGAGGGAGAATCCACATTGATGAGATCATGGATTCACTGAAGCATTCTGAATATTATATCTTTTATTTTCCCTTTAATGCAGGATATTTATTTGTTTGTTTTGTTTTTGCTTTTTGGAGAGGGGAAGGCAGTGCAATTGGGATTAAGTGACTTGCCCAAGGTCACATGGCTAGTTTTGTGTTAAGTTTCTGAAGTTGGATTTGAACTCAGGTCCTCCTGACTCCAGGACTGGTCCTGTATTCACTGCTCCACCTAGCCGCCCCTAGGATATTTATTTGAACAAAAAATTAACAAATACTGATGTTTTCTTCCTTTCACCTCCTCTCAGTTCACTGCTACTGAAGGGGAAAAAAGTAAAAACCTTTGTAGGAAATCTGTATATAACCACTCAAAACAAATCCTGACATTGGTCATGTAAAAATTTATAACTCATTTTTTTTTGTCCAGAGTTCGACACATCTCTGTTGGGAACTACCTTGTTCATCATTGGTCTGCTGGAATTATGGTTAGTCATTGAAGTGATCAGAGTTCTGAAGTGTTTCTGAGTTATTTGTCTTTACCAAGTTATTGTTACCCTAAATTGTTCTCTTGGCTCTGTTTATTTAACTCTGCATCAGTTTATGCAAGCCTTCCCAGGTTTCTCTGAAAACATATTCCTCATCATTTCTTTTGACTCAAGAGTATTTCATGATATTCCTATACTGTAGTTTCTTTAGCAATTCCAATTTATCAATTTTCCCTTTGTTTCTAATGCTTTTTAGCTACAAAAATGTGCTATAAATATTTTTGTATACACAGGTTATTTTCCTCTTCCTTTGATCTTTTTGTAGATAGAGACCTAGTAGTGATACTGCTGGGTTTTTTTTTAAAGTTTAAGCAATTAAGCAACTTTTGGGACATTGATACAAATTGCTTTCTAGAATGGCAATACATTTACAAATCTACTAATAGCGCCTTAACGTCTCTTTTCCCACTGCCCCTCTGTTTGGCATTGTCCATTTTTCTCAATCTGATTGTTATGTGGTAGACACTCAAGAGTTGCTTTATTTTTACATTCTCTAATTAATGGATATTTAGGATATTTTTTTCATGTGGCTGTTGATAATTTGGATTTCTTTCCTTGAAAACTGCATGTTCATAACTTTTGACCTTTTGGTAATAAGATACTGGTTCTTATTCTTATAAATTAGAATTGGTTCTTTATATATGTCTTAGAAAGGAGACCTTTGTCTGAGAAAATTGCTGCAAAAATATTTTTCCCAGTTAACTCTTTTCTCTTCTAATCTTAGCAGTATTGGTTTTGTTTGTACAAAAAAACTTTTAAGTTTTATGTAAGAAATTGTACTTTTTATCTTCTTGATCTTCTCTAGTTTTTGTTTGTCAGGAACTCTTTCCCCATCCATACGTAAGGTATTTATTTATGAGAAAGATCATTTTATCTCTCTTTTTCAGGTGTTTCTCTTAAATGAAGATATTTATTTGCACTTTTTTTTCCTTTATTGAGCTAAAATTTTATCTCAGCACACAACATTTTATTACTCTCCATTACTCCCAGAAGTAACTCAGAGAAACAGTAATAAAACTGCAGCTTTCTTCACAGCAAAACTTACCCACACTGACCAATAATAATCTAATATGGAAATACTAAATGATATTCTTAATTTTTCCTTTTCTGGGAACATGTTTTTAAGTATATTCTGGTGACAGGGCCTACTAGGCAATGAAACTACATTGACTATTCCTAAGCTGACTAGTAAATACCAAAAATTAATTTTTATTTGCCATTTTTCCTGTGCCAAGAAATAATTAATGTGCCCTTTCCTGCACTTTTTTGCTGGTTCAAGCTATTGAAGTATTTGTTCACACTTAGGCTTCTTGTGGTGTAATAGTTTCTAAAAGATGGCCAAGAATATGAGAAATTAAACATTTCAATGAAAATTGAAAATCTCTGTGGGTGTTTGTATTCCAATAGAAATGATTTCTTCATCTTTCCATCCCACCTCAGGAGGTATTTGGCAGTTTTGCAAGTCCCTCCAATGTATATTTTAACTGTAGTTAGGCCTATTGAATTCCTTCTTTTCCTTATGCTACTTGACCTTTTCAGAATAACCATATACAGAATGAATTTGGTCCAAGATGAAATGTAAAGTGTGTTCACACTTGGTTGTACACTATGATGACTCCTATTGCCCCAGAAGCCTTGGGGGGGAAGGGTTGGCTCAAATATGTATAGAGGATGGAAGTAAAACTGGAAACTCCCTTTATAAACAGTTGCATGCCTCACTTCAAAAGGAAAACAGGGAAAAGGAATGAGTGCCTTAGATATGTTAAAAGAAGTTGCCAGGTGCAGTATTTTTAGTTTGAACTGATGATTCAACATATCATTTTCACCTTGAAAGACAAGTGGGCTCTTCAAGTGAAGAAAATGGTACCCTTGTTTTCATACCTTTTCTCATATGTCAATAGAAACTCAGACGAATAGCTCTGTGAAGAGGTAGCCAAATCACCAATGAGACAAAACACAGCATTGTGTATGGATCTCAATACCGTGTACTATGATGATGTGTATTTTTGGCATCCATGCAGAACTAACTTGGCTTCATCTGGGGAATATATTTTCCCCTCTTTTAAGCTTGCTTACCTCCCATATGTTTTTTAAAATGTCCTTCCCTGGTTTGCTTTGGCCTGGGAAAGAGGCTGTTGCTTTCTGTCTGCTTTCTATGTATATTGGAGAGTGCAAGTTGACAACTGTGTTTCCTTCGCTATGCAGTGCTAACTGCTCTGAGGTGAAATATAACACAGGGTCCATTAGACCTCAGCATAATGGTAGCACATATTATCCCCAGGTACTAGGTAAAGACTTGTGTTCTCTGCCCCAGTGATACTCTCTGTTCTAATGATTGGAGGACCATCAAATGGCTTTTAACAGGCTCTTAGTGCCACGCAACTTTGATGTTATGCTGCCCCCATAATCACCATCACAAAGGTCTTGGTTACAAAGATATAAGCAGCCAAATCAATGGTGAATATATATAATTGATACATAAAGTCAAAGTAAATACTTAAAGGTTCATGTACTCTACAAAATTAATTATGAATTTTAGCTTGGGCTGGCAGGTTGTGGAGTGGGGGGTGAGACTGGAATTAAGTTCTCACATTGCTTAGGATGATTTTAGATATCTTTCAAGGGCTTTGGGAAAATGTGAGTTTTTCAAAGAGATATTTTGTCCTCATCATTGAAAAATGCCCAGATTCTTTAAAAATCATAAGTATGGCATCTCACAGTTTGGAAGACCTCAAAGAGGTCAAAATTGTGAAAAGAAAAAAAAAACAATGATCTATTAAACAAACATGTTTTAATCATTGGCTATGTACGAGGTGCTGTGCTAGGTTCAGGGGATACAAAAACAAAAAAAGAGAATTGTCTCTGCCATCATAAAGCTTGCATCCAGATGAGATTTGTAGGTATTATATTTTTTAGCTTTATATGCTTTCTTAAACTATACTTAATTATACAGGTACTCACACTCATCACCTGATAAATGGTCAAAAGATAGTAACTGTCAATTATCAAAGGAAGAAATACAAGTTTTCAGTAACCCCATGAAAAAAATACTCAAAATCACTGTTAATTAGTGAAATGCCAATTAAAGGAAATCTGAAGTGAGTTCAAAGATTATATATAGTTTAATGACTTTTAGGATATAGCTCCAAATTAGCTTTCAGAATGGCTAGACAAATTCATATCTCTACCAGTATATCATAATGTGCCTGTTTTCCCACAGCCCCTCCTCCATTTGCCATTTTTTAATTTGTCATCTTTGCCAAATTGGTGTTGATGTAGTCAAAAAGATCAAAGAAATAAAAAGGACACATATACACAAAACATTTTATAATATGTCTTTTTGTAGTAGCCCCAAAATACCTGGAAATTAAGGTGGTACCTATTAATTGAGGAATGGATAAACAAATTATGGTGTATGGATGTAATGGAATACTATTGTTCCATGAGCCATGATGAAAGGTATGTTTTCAGAGAAACCTGGGAAGAGTTTGAAAGTAATAAAAGCTCTGATCATTGGTGACAAAGAGGTGGTCAATTCAAGACACAGAGTGAGAACTACCTGTTTATACATAGTGTCAGAATTTCTTTTGCTTCACATTTATTAAAAAGATTTTCTTTTTTTTCAAATGGTAGAATGAGATTGAGAGAAAATAAATATTTGACAATTGAAAAAAATGTATTTAAATAAGTTGTGCAGGTGCCCGTTAATGTACTAAATCTTTTTTGTGTGACAACCAGCCTAGCTAAGACTAGAGATGCATCATTACAAGTTTGTTCACAAATTATGTCGTTTTCATTCACAACTCTGACAATTGTAACTTAGGTAGGAGAACTGAGACTTTGCCCCAGGCTTCTGAAATATAGATGGCACTTTGAAAATATGTATAGTCCTTAAGCAGCATAGAAGCAACTGAGCTTAATACTTAGTTAGCAAGAAAAATTAGTTCAATGGAATTGACAAATACATGCTTCCCCTTTCCTCTCTCTGCCACAGTACTCTAGTCTGGCCCTGCCTCCTTACTAGACAGCAGTCTCCCCAGGAGCTCACTTACTGTATATGAGGCCATGAAAGCCAACCCATTTTCCTTTTCAATTTGTCATAAAAAGTGAATCTGTTGGAATGTTTTGTGCTACTTACCTATAGGTGTGCTTTGTATCTCTGGCCTCAAGTGGGAAAAAAATGACTCATTTTGGCAACTCTCAGAGACCATCTACTGAGTTTGGGAAGGATTAGGATCTGCATTGGTGGGGGAAGGATGCATTGATAAAATGCCAGATTCCTGAAATATTAAATGGCCAGTGGAAAAAGGTCTAGCTTTGGAGTCAGAAGACCCGGGGTTGTGTCTTGGCTCTGCCACTTAACTACCGCTGTGACACAGGGACACTTACGCTTCCCTGGCTCTTTTTCCTCATCTGTAAAAGGAAGGAGTTGGACTACATGATGTCTCAAGTCTCTTCTAGTTCTAAATATATGAGCTCAAAGTAAGTACAGGTGACATGCTGCTGCTTACTGGACTTTGTTTAACTTTGAGATAGAGATTACATAACAAAGATAGAAAGAATACAAACTTCTTATTCTGACTTAATTGAGAGCCTATATTTTAGCTGTTGTATGTGAAAATTGACTTGTGGAAATACTTAAGAACAAAATTTTGGCCTTATTTTCAATAAAATTTCTACTCAGTTCCATAAGCCTTATTTCCTCTCACCTCTGTATCGTCACAGACCCAGCTTGAAATTGTGGAAATTATTAAAGGACTTTGCTCCCTGGCTGTTTCACCAGATTTCATGCTTCCTAAACTAGAAACTAAGTGTTGGAAGGCATAACCCATTCATATCCAGAAATTCCACCCTAAGGACCCACAGTGCTAATTGTTGATTACTCCATTTACTCACTACATCTAGGGATGGCTCCATCAATTTGACTCCCCATCCAGCTAACCAGCCTCCGTGTTTCCATGCATATAATGACCATTTGCCCCTGGCCAACTCCTTTCCTTCCAGTTCTGGAACCATAATCAAATTTGTTCTGTCCTTGTCCCAAAAAAGCAAATCTCAATCTACTCCCTTATGGCTCCCCTTACCATCCCTATAACTTTTTTTTGGAAGGGGGAAGGCAAGGCAATTGGTGTTAAGTGACTTGCCCAAGGTCACGCAGCTAGTAAGTATGTCAAATATCTGAAGTTGGTTTTGAACTCAGGTCCTCCTGATTCCAGGCCAGTGCTTTATTCACTGCACTGCTTAGCTTCGCCCCATAACTACAGTTTTCCCTCCTGACTACTGTTTCATTATCTATATTGTCTGTACCTAGTAGAATGTAAGATCCTGAAGATAGGGCCATTGCTTTTGTTTTTGTATCTTCAGTACATAGAACATTGGTTGGCTCATACTAAGCCTTTAATATACTTTTTCCGTTCATCCATTCATTCACCTATCTTGTCTTGCTTACATTCATCCAATTAGGAGAATGGACACTTCTGAATTTAATTCAAGTCTAGATACTTAGTTAAACTCTAAAGGCCCTGCTATTGGAGCCCAGGGTCATGTTGCTGAAAAGGTCTGAGGTGGAATTGGATATCAAGTTTGCCTGACTCTAAGTCCATTGTCCTCTTCACAAGGCCTTGCTTCCTCCAATGTGAAAGAGCCTAAACAGAGAGATTCTCAGGGTTAGTATATGTTAGTAATTGAATAAGTAACTAAAGTAAAATAAAGAAGAGATATTTCTGTGTATTTTTTTCAGTATGTTTTGAAGGTAAGTCAAATACTAGATACAATGCTAATTTGACTCATGTTTTTAAATCCATAAGAAAGCAAACTGCCACAAATTCCAAAGTGACTTGGCTCCAGCAGACCTTTCTTAAAAACCTAGATTTGATATTAGATTAAGATGAGAAAGGGATAGAGACTAGATGTATTATTCAATTACTGTAAGGAACTCGTAGGTAGAAAAACTACCTCTACCAATACAGGTTGGCAATCCTCTCCAATTTATAGCCTTAGAAAGTATCCTAGAGGACTAATGACTTGCTCATGGTCACATAGCCAGAATATGTCAGAAGTGACTTGAACCCAAGTCTTCCTGATTTAGAGGCTAACTCTCTGACTACTATGTACATTGCCTTCTATAGAAAATTATTACCTTGATTAAATAGGAAAAGCCCCATTTATAATTTACAGTAAAAAAACTGATTGTAAAGGAGCATTACTTGAACTTTAGAGGCATGAAGAGATTGAAATGAGCCCCCTATACCATTCCACTTCTACCCCTCAACTTTCTCCTGTAGGATACTTGTAAGTACACCTTAAGTTTTATGTTTGGACTGTGTTTATATTGGTTTAGGAGGATATCCTTCTAGTATTTTCTTTGTGTTTTCATACTAGCTCACTCTTTTCTAATCAATAAATGGAATGTCACCTGTGAACTCAAGTAACCTTATAGTACTGCTATGTATTCCTGGTCAAATCTATTTAGAGATGTCTTTAGTACATATTGCTGTAGAAGGAAGGCATTTCTGATATAATATATTGATATAGGATAAGAGGAGTGTCACCACATGGAAGGTAGCCTCAGGCAAGCCTTCTGCCTGTTGAGGCCTGTATACTAAGCTTACCTGCCATTTAAGGGGGAAAAATCTCAGGTAATATTCTCTCAATTATAGGTATCTCACTTGGCCCAAACAGGGACCACCGAAAGATGATTTTGTAAAAAAACCCAAAAAAACAATGTGAAATGTATGATTTTAAAGGATGTCTTTGTAAACTTTATTGGTTGTAAATTCTCAGAAAGATTAAACAAGATGTGAAGGAACATTAAGATTAAAGAGGAGGTCCTACCTTAAACCCACAGCTCTGCCATTTGGTCTTCAAGTCCATAAGTCAGCAAGAACAGCTATTTCGGATGACCATCATGCTACGGCAAAGGGTTACCAAGCAACACAGAGGACATTAGTTCTAAAAAAGGTTTTATTTCCATGCCTGTTCTTTTAGTTCCTGTAAATTGAAAAGAGTGTCAATTCATGCTCTAAAAATTATTTACGTGTGCCTGCATGCACATTTCATTTGCCACCCAGCATCACTCCTTTTGACTTTACCATCATACCCCAGGTAGCTCATTATCCGCCAAGATCATTTCAACCCTGGAGCTCACACCTCTTCAGTACCCCCTGTCCTAGGGGCCCCTCCCTCTGATTAGAGAGTGTTTAATTATAGAGCTCTTTCCTGAACCTCCATTTAAGGAGAGTGCTCAGGCCAGCCACTTTTTCATTTCCTACCAGCCTGCGTTCCTTAGGCTCTTGCCATTAGGCCCTGCACTGGCAATTAAAACAATTGCCTCAATTCTCTGCATTTGATCCCTCTTTGTCCTGGTAGAGAAATGACTCATTGAGCTTGTATTCCATTCTGGTTTCATATAATCAGACCAAAGAATCCTAGAATTTCCTTTGCCTGGTATTGCTGGCCTATGACATCAAGGATGTCATTTAGGGATTCTGTAACAGCTTTGTGAATAATACTTGTATTTATATCTCCTAGGATCTCTGAATATGCTCAGTTCTCCCATGGAGCTCTGCCCTATCCCCTACTACATAGGTGGGGATAGCCTCCTTTGACTGACTAGAAGTGGGCCTGGGTGTGTTTTCTTCTTTTCTGTGTTATTTGTCCTTCTTAGTTTCAGATGTTAGAGGTGAACTTCACGAGACTGGAAGTTCAAGTCTTGGGCATCTTGTTTTCTCAGAGTTTCTATGCCCACCTGGCTGCTGCACCACCCTGTCTGCAATCCTGGCTCCAAGGTTGCCGTGCAAGAGTAGAAGAGCTCAGTCTCACCTGTTTTAAAGACATAGGCAGCCAAAGAGAGGAGCCAACTCATACCCACATGGTAGCAGATGCAGCAGGGCTCCTTATTAGAACTGAGTATGCTCAGAGAGCCCAACTTACATTGGAGTTCATAGTAACACAATAAAACCATAGTTGCTCTCCTGTGGCCAGTATAGGCTGGAGCTTGGTAGATAACTGAGATTTCATTCACCAGGGTAGCGCCAACTAAGGTAGGACACTTGGTGATTGCCCCTAGAGTGCTAATGTTTAGAGAACTTGACTGTGTGCTATCCTTCTGTTGACAGAAACAAGTGAACTTAAGTACCTAGTTAGCTAGAATAATAAATTTAAAGATGAAGCTACCAAAAGACACATTCTTCTTCCCAGGAACCACAACTCAGGAAAGCTCATCCCTTACTTGGTCTGTCTTACTCCATCTTCCAGCATTTCCGTTCCTCTGGAACAGCAGTTTTGCACTGCCTCTGCAGGGGTGGGGGTTTGGGGAGTTGGAATGTCTCTGTTCTGTTGTCTTCCTCTCTCCCATAAGACAGGATCTCTCCTCTCATAAATACTTGTGTGCTAAAATCCAGTGCTTTTCTACTCCATCAACATCTCTCCCCAATCATTCCTTCCTCCCAATATTTTGTCTCCAAGCAGCAAGAATTTTTAGTTATGGTTCCAGAGAGCAGTGATACTATTTAGTCAAAGAAACCACTGCAAATATGCAAATGAACATTACTGATCCAAGAATTTCATGTTCTCCCTTGTCTTCTTTTTTGATGTTTGGCCTTCAAATTCTAAGTAGTCACAAATAATTTTTAGAATGTTTTATGTTAATTCCACACAAGCTACCAAGTGAAAGATTCTTCTACATTGAATTCCCCTTCAATATTTTTGCTTGGGGGGTAGAGCAGAGGGAGTGGAGTTGGGGACTTCACAGTACTATTAATACACTGAAATTATTTCACTTTTGTAAAATAAGTTTAATTCTTTACATTGCCTTGTTAATATGTGTAAATCTAATTGCATATAGCGTATAGAAACCCAAACAGTGAGAATACAGACTGAAAATGTATAACCATGCAGAAATTCCCAAGTCTACTAAAGTAAATTCCTCTCTTTAATTAGGAAGAGAAATGTACATTCTAATTACTGTATTTTTCCCCATTAAAAACCATCTGTGATACTGACTGTTTGATCTAAAGCAGATCACTAAGACAGGACATAGTCATTGAATTGCATCAACACCTAAGACCCAGCAGCAAAAGCCCCATCAGAATGAGGCACTCTTTTGTGAATTTCCCACGCCAAGAAGGAAAAAGCAACTCAAAACAATGAAAAAGCTATAGTGGACCCTGGAAGTATCCTAGGATTGTTACCTTGGACTTAAAGGACCTGGGGCGTCTCTCCAAAAACTGTTTTTTCCCCTCTTAAACTATTTAACTCTTTCAGGGGCACTGCACAATTTGACTACAAGAAAGACGGTTTAAGACATTAAAAGTTGAATTTCGTTACAGTGTGGCTTCAGTTAAAACTATTTGACCACTGGCATGGCCTTTAAGCTGAGGCAGTGTAGTGGAGTGAATGGAGTACTGGCAAGACCTGGCTTCAAATACCACATCATGCTTGTTAGCTTCATGACCCTGAGCAAGTCATCTAACCATTATACATCTCAGACATCTAACTCCCTAGAACTCATCTCCTAAGTCAGCACTTCTTAAATTGTGGGTTGTTACCCCATGGGTTGCAACTCACAGTTCAAGAAGTACTGAAGGGGTCACAAGTAGACAAAAGTTTAAGAAATCCTGTCCTCAGTCATAGATAGGTTGCTATCTGAGTTAGTAGAGGGAATTCCTATATCAAGAGTTTCCTCTTACTAATAAAATCTTGGATCCTTGGCAAAATTCCTTAAACTAATGAATACTTATTCATGATTCTGCCCTGAGAGAGTATACTGTAAGCTCCTTGAGGGCTCATTCTTTGTGCTGCCTTTTTTTGTCTTTGTATCCCTAGCACCTAGCACAATGCCTGGTACATTGTATAAATGTGCTTACACAGTTTTTGTTGATTGATTGATCAAATGAATGAATGAATGAATGATTATTGCTCAAGGCAGTATCCAGGTAAGCTTCTCTGGCTTGTTACGTCACTTTCTTAGGGTTTTATTATTATTACAGCGTTAATAGAAATAGCTGCCCTCAAGATGGTGGAGTAAGCAGTAAATCCCTGTCACTCTCCCATATTCATCTCCAAACAACCATAAAATAGCACCCCAGACCAAATCCTGGAAGAGCAGAGACAGCAGAAAGATGGGGTGGAGGAGTCTTTTAGGCCAAGAGACTTGCAGGATCAGCAAAAATTTCCATCTCACAAGAGTAAAAGGGGAGCATAGTCCAGGAGAGGAAGCATCCCAGCAGCAAACCAGTGGGTTATCCCGTGCCCCAGGATGATAGAGCAGGCAAATGTCAACACCAGGACCCTCACATGCCTGAGCATAAGCAGAGGAACTAGCTCCAAGAACTACCATGTGCTTCAGTACAACCCCTGACAGACAGGTTTTCTGGAGTGGCTGGGCCTCTGAGTGCTCCAGTGTTGCCCCAAGTGGCCATCCTATGGCAGCTGGACCTCCATCTGCTTCTGCATAGCTCTGGGCAGTTGTACTCCAGTGATAGGATCCTGGCATGTTTCAGCACAGTTCAGGGCAAACAGGCATCTTCTAGGTGCTAGACCTCCAAATGCTTCAGTGCAGGCCTGGGGAAATTCAGGAAAATGCCACTGGGCCCCAGCACATGCCAAACACCACCACTAGGACTCCAACTCAGCACCAGGTAGGTTTCCAGAACCCTACAGTCTTCAGGAACACCAGCCACCCCACACCCCACCCTCTTAACTCAGCACCAGATATGAGGGTTCCCCAGGGATCTCAGGGCAACATTAGCATGACACCAGGTAAACAACCAGGGCCTACAGCCACTGGCACAAGAATTTTGAGACAGTACCCTTTCCACCCTCACAGAAGAGCTCAAATTTAAAAGAAAGGAAACCACCCCCCCATACATACACACAAAAGATGATCAAAAAACAGCTAAAAAAAGAATCTGACCATAGAGAGTTTTGTGGTGGCAGGTAAAACTGAGGCATAAACTCAGAAGAGGTGTTGAAACACCTATGGGCACACTGCCCACCTCCCCCCATTGGGAAGTGATTCCAAGCCCAGAAAGAACTCATGGAAGAACTAAAAAAGGAGCTTTAAAATCATATAAGAGAGGTAAATGAAAAAATGGGAAAAGAAATAGGAGTGATATAAGAAAATTATAAAAAAAAAAGACTCGACAGCTTGGAAAAGTGCTTGAAAAGTGAAAATGTCCCAATGGAAAAGGAAATACAAAAATCCACTGAAGAAAACAGCTCCTTAAAGAGTACAGTTGGGGGCGGAGTCAAGATGGCAGAGTAGAAGCAGGACCCCCCCTCTGCTCCAGCTTCCACCTTCCCCAATCCATGTAAAAAGGGGACTCTAAACAAACTTTGGAGCTGCGGAACCCACAAAATGACACACAGAAGCTAACCTCCTCTGAGGACAGCCCGGCAGGTGGGCAGGAATTGGCCAGTGCAGCTCTCTGGGAGCCGAGACTAGCCCCACTCCAAGGCTTTAGCCCCAGGGCGGGCCTGACCAGCTGCCCGCTGGAGGGACTCCAGATCACCAGCAGCTGTGGCCGTTTCCACATTTATCAACATAGATGGAAGGACAAAGTGAGAAGTCAGTGCAGCATGAACTTTGGGACCCAGTAAGTGGGAGTGCTTGGCTTTTGCCCCCAGGGTGAGAAGCCGCTGACACACCGAAACAGCTAGCCAGCACCACGTCCAGCTTCAGCTCCTGGCCTGCAGAGTGTAGGGAGACCAAGCACCAGTCTGAGAGGTAATCTTCTTGGATCTGGATTACAGTCTAGGGTGGAGGTCCTGGGGCATGTGTCCAGCTTGCCAGAGCATGTGGAGGCCTCAGAGAGGGCATCCATCTAATACCTCCAGCAGCTGAGAAAATCCCAGCGTTTGGGACGAAAGCTCCCCCGTCTGGTGGCAGAGTCCTACTGTGGCAAAAAGCCCAGGGGTCAAGTGACAGAGGGGCAACATGACCAGGCAAAGGAAACAAATCAGACAGAAGATTCCAACATTACACTCCTATTTTGGGGACAAAAAGGAGCAAAGCATGGAACAGGAGGAAGGCAGTGAAGTCGGAACTCCTGCATCGAAAGCTTCAAAGGAAAATATGAACTAGTTACAGACCGTAGAGGACCTTAAGAAGCAGATAAGAGAAGTGGAGGAAAAATTGGGAAGAGAAATTAGAACAATGCAAGAAAATTACAAAATGAGAGTCAACAGCCTGACTGAGGAAAATAATACCTTAAAAAATAGACTAACTCAAGTGGCAAAAGAGGCTCAAAAAGGCAAGGAGGAGAAGAATGCCTTAAAAAGCTGAATTTGCCAGATGGAAAAAGAATCTCAAAAGCTCAATAAGGAGAATCATTGCTTCAGAATTAGATTGGAGTAAATGGAAGCTAATGACTTTATGAGAAATCAAGATGCTGTTAAACAGATCCAGACAAATGAAAGAATAGAAGGCAATGTGAAATATCTCATGGGAAAAACCACTGACCTGGAAAATAGAACCAGGAGAGATCATTTAAAAATTATTGAGCTACCTGAAAGCCATGATCAAAGTAAGAACCTAGAAATCCTCCAGGAAGTTCTCAAAGAAAACTGCCCTGATGTTTTGGAACCAGAGGGCAAAATAGAGGTTGAAAGAATCCACCTATCACCTCCTCAAAAAGATCGCAAAAAGAAAACTCCTAGGAATATTATAGCCAGGTTCCGGAATTCCCAGATTAAGGAGAGAATATTACAAGCAGCCAGGAAGAAACAATTTGAATATTGTGAAAACACAACCAGGATAAGACAGGATCTGTCAGCTTCTACACTGAGGGATCAAAGGGCTTGGAATATGATATTCCGGAGGTCAAAGGAGCTGGGATTAAAACCAAGAGTCACCTACCCAGCAAAACTGAATATCATGTTTCAGGGGAAAATATGGTCGTTCAGTGGAATAGAGGACTTTCAAGAATTCTTGTTGAAAAAACCAGAGTTGAATAGAAAATTTGACATTCAGATACAAGAAGCAAGAGAATCATGAGAAGGTAAACAGGGAAAAGAAATCATAAGGAACTTATCAAAGTTGACCTATTAACATTCCTACATGGAAAAACAATAATTGTAACTTATGAAACCTTTCTCAGTAGTTGAAGGGAATATCTATATACATATATATATATGTCTATATATGAGGGTATATGGGAATATGAATACATATGTGAATGTATGTATATATGTTTACAATTTTACATACATAGAGGGCATAGGACCAATTTAACAGGAAGGGATTATACTTAAAAGGTGAAATTAAGAGGTGAGAGAGGAATATAATGAGAAGAGATGGGGAGAGACAGAATGGGGTAAACTATCTCATATAGAAGAGGCAAGGGAAAATGGTTACAATGGAGGGGAAGAATAGGAAGGCAAAAGGAAATGGGTTAACCTTATTCCCATTGGGGCTTGAGGAGTGAATGAAATACACACTAAATAGGGTATCTCACCCTGCATGAGAGTAGGGGGGAAGGGGATGAGAGGGAGGATGATGGAAAGGAGGGCAGCCTGGTGGGGGGAGGGAATTTAGTAGCACCCACTTTTGAAAAGGGACGGGATCAAAGTAGAGAATAGAACAAGTGGGAGGTGGCATAGGAGGGAGGGAAATATAGTCAGTCTTTTACAATATATCTACTATGTTGTTTTGCATTAGCTACATATGTACAACCTATACTGAACTGCTAATCTTCCCAGTAAGGGTGGGTGACAAGGAGGAAGAGAATGAATCTAGAATTCAAAGTTTTAAAATCAAATGTTTAAATATATATATATATATATGTATATATATATATTTGTATACTATTATTAATACTATTTTACATGTAATTGGGAAATAAGATATACAGGCACTGAGGTATTGAGATCCCCTGGAAAAGTCAAAAAGGGTATGGGAGACGATATGTTAGAGAGCAGATTGGAGGAGGGGATATCCTGTGGGACTGTTATTTTGGGGAGGTGGGTAGGGGAAAAACGGGGAGAAAATTTGTAAGTCAAAATCTGGTAGAAATGAATGATGTAAATCAGAAGTTAATAAATCATTTGGGAAAAAAAAGAGTACAGTTGTCCAAATGGAAAAGAAAATACAAAAACTAATTGAGGAAAACACCTTAAAAGTTAGAATTGGGCAAGTGGAAGCTTATGACTCTATGACACATCATAAATCAAACAAATTCAAAAGAATTAAAAAAATGGAAGAAAATGTAAAATACATCATGGGGAAAAACAACTGATCTGGAAAATAGATCCAAGAGAGACAGTGTCACAATTGTTGGATTACCTGAAAGTCATAATCAAAAGGAGGACCTGGATAGCATATCAAGGGAAACTGGCCAGATGTCCTGGACCTGAGGGCAAAATAGGCATTGAAAAAATCCACCAATCACCTCAGAAAAGAGATTCCAAAATAAAAACCACAAGGAACATTATAGACAAATTTCAGAAATATCAGGTCAAGGAAAAAATGGTACAAATGACTGGGAAGAAACAATTCAAATATCAGGGAGTCACAATCAGCATCACACAGGACTTGGCAGCTTCAATATTCAGGAGGTCATGAAACATGATATTCCAGAAAATAAAGGAGCTAGGACTACAGCCACAAATCACTTACCTGTTAAAATCAAGCATAATACAGCAAAGGAAAAATTGGCATTCAATGAAATAGAAGATTTCAAGCCTTCATAAGGAAAAGACCAGAACTAAACCAAAAATTTTGCCTCCAATATCAAGAACCAAGAGTAGTATAAACAGGTCAAAAAGAAAAAGAAAACAGAAGGTATTCAATAGAGCTAAACTGTTTACTTCCCTGCAGGGAAAGATGATACTTGTAACTCTTAAAAATTATACCACTAATAGTATAGATAGAAGGAATAAACATAGACAAAGGGTATGGGTATAAGGTGTAGTGAAGGGAATGGTATAAAAAAATAAGGGATGACAAAGAGGAGTGAAATGAGTACAGAAGGAAGATAGAGGTAGAATGGGTTAAATTATGTCACATGAAGAGGTGGAGGGGAAGATGGGGGAGGCATTGCTTGAACCTTACTCTCATCAGTATTGGCTCAAAGAGGGAATAATATACGCAATAATATATACAACCAGATGAATGTAGAAATCTATCTTACCCGACAGGGAAGTAGGAGGGGAGGAGATTAAATAAAGAGGGTGTGGGGACTGACAGAAGGGAGGGAAGATCAGGGGAGTTGGTAGACAGAAGGAAAACATTGGCGATATGGGAAAGGGTGAACGGAGAGAGAAGACAAACAGGAGGAAGAAAAGGATGGAGGGAAATACACAAGTAGTAATCATAGTGGTGAATGAGATGAACTCTCTCATGAAATAGAATCAGATAGCAGAGTGGTTCAAAAACTAGTACCTGTTTCTTCTTGTACAACCATAATGAATATGGAAATATATTTTACATGATAGCATATGTATAAACTATATCAAACTGCCTACTATTTTCAGAAGAGGGAAGGGGAGGGAGGGAAAAAATGGAACTCAAATTCTTGTAAAAGTGAACATTAAATTTTTTTTAAATTTGTAATTGTGAGAAAAATTATTTAAAATAATTATTTTTAATGTAAAAAAAAGAAAAGAAAGAAATGGCTGCCCTTATTGCTAACCTAAGGTATGGCTCCATTTCACCTCAAGGGCTTGGATTTTTGTGCTTGTTTCACAATCACTTTAGTGAAAATCTAGCTTATACAATAAATGATGATTAGTGTAAGTTGTCAAGTGAACATAGGTTCTGTAAATTTTAATACATTTTGGTGACATTGGATACATAGGCAGACATTACAGGTATCCATAGAGCATGAGCCAGGAGTGCCAGCCCTTGCCTGTAGAGGAACCTCATATTCTGTGTGCACACCTATGACAGGTAATAAAGAGAAGTGATCACACTGAGAGATCTACAGAGTACAGTTAGAAAATATTGATTGAGATCTGAGTATACATTAGCTAGGCACTACATGCAATTACAAAAAATAAGACACTTTAGCCTGCTTGGGAATAGGACTTTGCAATCCTATGTTGAAAAATATGTTAGGATAAAGAATCTTGGGTAGGTCTTGAAATGTCAATGAAAAACTATCAATTCCTCTACTTTTGTTAGACTAAAACTCCTCCCTGGCCTCCACTCTCCCATATGTACTGCTTACCCCCATTAGAATATCAACTCTTTGTCTTGCTTCTCTAGTTATATCCACATTGTTCAATGCATCAGAAGTACTTAATAATTGCTTTTTAATTCTTTTATAAACAATTCAAGTTACGCTGGGCCCAGACATACTGCTTCCCAAGGTAATGAAAGAACTTTCCAATTTCATTTTTGCACTGCTTTCTTTGATATTTGAGAGACTCTGTAGAATGAGAAAGTTGTTGTAGGACTGGAAGAAGGCAAATATTCCAGTTTTCAAAAGAAAGTAAGAGGGTAGTCAGGAAGCCATGAACTAGTGAGTTCATTTTCTGGCAATGTTATAGAGTACATTATTAAAATAGTGATTGTGTGAATTCTGGTGGCTTCTGAATGTGAGGCAGTTAACACATTAGCTCATTTCCTTTCTTGGTGCTTTACTTATGGAATGTGGGGATGCTGTAGACACAGTATTATTCATTTTCTTAAAACACAAATCTGCTGATAGCTCTCTCCCTGCTCCTTATTGCCACTTCACCCTAGCAATTAGGCCTTCTACAGCCCACCTCTAACATATCTTTACAGCCTTATTGTCTATTGCTCTTTCACATGTACTCCACATTCTGTTCAAGCTGGATGAATGATTGTTCCCTGAATTCCCAGTCTGAGAGAGAGGCAGAGACCAAGAGAAAACATATCACCACTGTTCTACTTCCTTTCCAGGAGAACTGTAGATATGAGACCCTGGGAAAATGACTGAAGGGAATAATGCCAGATCTTCCCAAAAATTTTAGGCTTATTCTTCTTTCATAAAATCATCAATTTAGAGCTAAAAACAGCCTTAGAAGCCATTAAATCCAACCCTTTTAATAGATGAGGAAACTGAGGTGCAAAGAAGTTATGTGACTTGCCCAGGGCCCCACAGTTAGTAAGTGGGATTTGAACCCAGGTCAACCTGATGCCACATCCAGTACTCTATCCACTAAACCACATTGCCTCCTTCAAAGTATTCCTTCTTAACATGAATTGTATCAGACTATACTATCAAAAACTAGATTCCAGTTTATGCCATTGGCCTGTTAGCCTTAACAACATTCAGCAAGGGAGAGGCAGAGACTTCCCTGTAATACTAGAGAAAAATATGGGGTTCAGTCTTTCATAAATATTCTTGATTTGTTATATTGTACATGCCTGAACATACTCATTTTCTGAACAAACATTATTTTTAGCTCCAAGTAGGGTCTCCTCACCTAAATATGCTTTTAAATTCTTCCCTTGGTTTACTAGAAGCTATTGACATGAAACTCTGGATGTGGAAATTTACAATACGTGCTAAAAAATTATTGTTCTCCATAATACACTATACTTTGAGTCAGGAGTCTTTAGGTCTAGACAAGACTAGAGAGACTATTTGCAAAACAAATTGAAACTATAGATCTCAGACTAAATAAAGTCATAAGGTCAATTTTAGAGGTGAGAGAAAGGTGGAAGAGAATAGAATTCAGTGATATTGACATAATATTTTCAAGTCCATGGGATACCAGTCCTTGAAATGAAAAATATCAATCCCATGGCTTAGCAGTTTGTTTTCTCAGTAGCAAATATATGGCTCTCTCCTCTTCTGGTGATGTGTTAAGGGAATAATAATATTCAGGTAACTTCTTGGAGTAGCATCATGGTAGAGAAAACAGTTCATTTACTACCTCTAAAAGATACTAGCTATGTGGTCTTAGGTAAGTCACTTAATATTCCATTGCTTTAGACAACTCTTGAAGGCTCTAAGTTACATAAGAGTTACTTATCTGCCTGGATGGAGAGAGTTTGCATATTGGGAATTTCTGATGATGATGAAATTGTAGGTCTGAACCCCAAAACAGTTCTCCATATTGGAAAGCTCTAAAGAGATCGAAACATTCCAAACTATCCCATTGCATACTGGATTCTAGCAGTATATCTTAAAGCAGGGTGCTAATAAAAGCTGGTTGAGGCATAACTATGTAGATCTGTTTTTAAGGAAATCATAAAATTACATTTTTTCAAATCGGACATTAAGGGCCAGGAAAATCTTTGGATACTGAGAGGATGATATTCAGTGTGGCGTTTCGTCTTGAGTGTGGATCTCAGTTGTCAACCTTTTTCTCTCTGTAGGATAACACCATTCAGAAAAATGTGAGAGTGGAAGATTATTATGGAACTTTTCTTTCTCTATGATAGCACCAGGTCAAAGTGGGCATTCTTTTCAGGTACGTTTCTATTTCCCAAAACTTTGAGTTTTGACACTGTCAGTGGCGTTTGCTGTCTAGAGTGCTGACCTTGGGGTAAAGGGTGGTAGTCTCTGGGAGGGGAATGGCGGTAGATAGATGTGAATATGGGAGAGAGGCCAGAAAAGGAGGAGAAATGATGACATGATAGGGTGAACCTAACCCTCAAAATTTGGATCAGCCTGGGCCAAACTGGGCTCTGCCTTCCTTATGTATTCATTGGATTCTCACCTTAGGTGGTCTGTGCCATAGGCCTGCCTTCTGAAATCCCATGCCATATACACTGATCATTAAATGTAATTTTGCTGAAACCAGTCTGCCCAATAGTGCCTTTCTTTATGGCCCCCAGTGACAATTTCTTGGTCAAATAACTTTTGATCATCTTCTAACAGGAGCTTGTTCCCTCAAGGTACATTCATTTTTAACTTTTTGATAATTTATTTATTTTTTTGTTTTCTGTTTTTTCCAAACTTGTGAATTTATCAGTGTAGAGACTTCACAGTGTTGAAAAATCCTCCAAAATGCTAATTGGCAAACAAAATCTAATTTATATTGTTAGAAAATTGCTTAGAGGAATAGCAAGGTTGAGTTACTTGTTTATGGCCACTCAACCAGAATGTTTTGGACACAGGAGTTGAATCCACATCTTCCTGACTTTAGGATTGACCTCTATCCATTATTTTATATTGACCTTAACAGGAGTAATTTTAAATCAGCTAAGAGACAATAATGATGCCACTTTTAGCTATTAGCAGGCCTATAGATGTAATATTATTTACATATTCCCAGACAACTAGTGGATTGAGTAAAGAAAATAAAATCCACAAGTGTTCATTTTTTTTTTTCAGTTTCACCTCTCAACCAGTTATTATATGCCCATGAGTTCACTTTCCTCCAAAATGAAAGTATTACCTGGAGGGCAATGGACAAGTGCATGGTGAGTGAGTACAAGCTGCAGCATGTAACAAAGTGGAAATTATGAGGGACAAGTGAAAGAAAAGATATTAGCAAAGAAATGTTTTGTGAAAAAGAAGATGGACTGCTCACATGGCAGGAGCCAGGGATAATTAGTGGACAGCCTATATATTCCTATATTCCACTGATATCCTCAAAATATCAAAAGAAAGTAAAGGAGTCCCCAGCAAATTGAGCGACAAGCTTATAGGAGGTTATGGACAAGAACCACCCAGGATAACCATCGGAGTGTCTTGGTCTCATGTAAACACATATAGTCACAAGTTGCCTGAGAAAATTGAGAAGCTAGCCAATGGATCTTTAACAATGAGAAATAGCTTTTTATGGTTTGGGGTAAGTAATTTCCTAGATATCAGTACCTGTCTCTGTTTACCATAGAGTGTGAAGATAACTGTCAAAAGATTACAAATAGCCTTGAATTCTCAATGAGAGGAGATGTAAAAATCAAATAACATATTGAATGGAAAAGAATTCACCCTCATATTTGGGAGTCTGCCCATTTTTATTTAAAATAATATTAGAATGTCACCTTCATTTCCGCTATGCATTTTAACTTAACACATTTCTACACTTGATCTGTGAATTTCCTTTGTCCCCCCCCATTTTTAAAGCTCTACCCGTATAACTTATTTAATTTGGGGCTGTCACCACTAACTTGTAGGATTTCTGTGATGTGTGAAGAAGAGAACTGTCTAAACCATGAGATTTTCCTTGAATTAATGTCTTAGTTTAAGCTGTCATCGCTTGGGAAATTTATAACTACAGAATAGCAGTCTGAGAAAGACAGATTCAAACACAAATATAACATCCTGCTGCTATTCTATCTAGTCATAACACATTTTATAGCTCTGAGGAGTGTAGACTCAACTTTCATGGCATAACCTACTTTATAGCAGATGTTATTTGGAACAATGAACTGACTTTTAAACACATTTGCAGGCTAAAGGTCATAGTCACTCTTTTAATTTGAACTACTTAATTGATTGAATTATTAGATGAAATAGATATTTCAAACAGGTTGTTGTGCCTAGCAACAGAAAATTTAAATGAGTTTACTCCTCTTTGATCTGAGGCATGAGTGATCAGAAGACATGTTCCATTTTCTGAAGTATTGTGAAACTTCTTTCAGCCCTGGAGAGGTAGTTTTTTGGTTTTTGTTTTTAATATTTGTTTTTTCCATTGAGTTTGAAACATGTGTCAAAGGCAGAGAATTAACTAGGGTGGAACAATTGGCACTTTGTCTCAGGGCACTAACTTTAAGAGGTGCTGAATGTTGAGGCTTCAGACACTACCCAATAGAGCCAAGGAAGCAAGAATAATTAGTTAAATACAAAGTTACTAGATGTTGGGACTGAGGTGATTCCCATTATTCCTGGACTAAGATTTTTTTAGCGATAGCCTCATGCCAGTGTCCCAGGATCTCTATTTACCACCATGGAATAGTGTTCAGCTCTTACCTCCTCTGGTTCAACTGAAAGTTCCTTTGTGCAACTTGCTTGTCCCTTAAGCTAGACTAAAGAATAAGAAAACTGGGGACTAGCCTCATCAGAATTGCATGATCTTTAGTGAAACCTTGGCAAAAAACTGTCAACTCTCAAAAAGTTTTTATTGTGCCTATACAGAGAGAGAGAGAGAGAGAGAGAGAGAGAGAGAGAGAGAGAGAGAGGAGAGAGAGAGAGACAGAAAGGGAGAGAGAGAGAAAGGGAGAGCATGCGAGAGGAGTATAATAGTGATGTGGATAATCTACTAATGCAAAAAACATTTTGCTCAGTACTGAAAACACATTGGAATATTTTGTTTCTATAAAATTTATTTCAGTAATTTGTTTTTAATAAGCTGGTATGAGGATCAGTCCATAGAATTTATGGTGGAAAGCAACCATCTAGTCTGGTATAGGCAATAAACAATATACAGCCTTGTCATACTCCTTTTCCAGACCTGAACCAATCAGTTGTTCCATGTTCAGTTCTAACTGTTGCTTCTTGGCCCACATACAGTTTCCTCAGGAGACTAGTAAGATGATCTGGTGCTACCATCTCTTTGAGGACTTGCCACATTTTGTTGTGATGCATACACAGTCAAAGGCTTTAGTGTAGTCAATGAAGCAGAAGTAGAATGTTTTTTCTAGAACTCCCTTGCTTTCTCTATTATCTGGTGAATGTTGGCAATTTGGTCTCTAGTTCCTCTACCTCTTTGAAAACCAGTCTTCTCTTTTGGTAATTCTCATTCACATACTGCTGAAGCCTAGCTTGCAGAATCTTAAGCATAACCTTGCTGGTGTGTGAAATGAATGCAGTTGTTTGGTAATTTGAACATTCTTTGGCATTGCCTTCTTTAGGATTAAAGGACATAAACTCTTCTTTTCCTATCCAGTGGCCACTGTTGAGTTTTTTAGATTTCCTGGTATATTGAGTACAGAACTTTAATGATATCATTTTTAAGGGTTTTAAATAGCTCAACTGGAATTCTGTCCCCTCCACTAGCCTTATTGTTAGTAACGCTTCCCAAGGCCCACTTGACTTCATTCTCCAGGATGTCTGGCTCTAGATAAGTAACAATACCATCATGGTGATTGGTGATATTAAGATATTTCTTATATAGTTCTTTTGTGTGTTCTTGACACCTCTCATTAATCTCTTCTGCTTCTGCTAAGTCCATGCTATGTTAGTCTTTTATCATGCACATTTCTGCATGAAATGTTCCTTTGATATCTCTAATTTTCTTGAGATTTCCTATATTTCCCATTCTATTTTTTCTTCTATTTCTCTGCATTGCTTATTTAAGAAAACCTTCTTATCTTTCTTTGTTATTCTCTGGAATTCTGAATTCAGTTGGCTATATCTTTCCCTTTCTCTATCACTTTTTGCTGTCCTTTCCTAAGCTATTTGTAACATCTCATCAGAAAGCTGTTTTTCTTTCTTGTTTGCAAGGTTGATAGGAGGATCAAATGATATAACATGAAAAGTACAATATAAATGCTAGTTATTATTATTTACTAGCAGTATAATCTTGGGCAAAGTCATCTCCCCACTCTGGGAATCAGTTTTTTTCATTTGTAAAATGAGGGAGGTTAAACTGTTTTATGTTTGAGTCACAAGATTTGAGTTTGTATCCCAGTTCTGGTACTTACTACCTATAAAACTTTTGTAAGCGATTTTGCTGTAAACCTCACTTTCCTCATCTATAAAATGAAGGAGTTGGACTAGATGACTTTTAGGCTTCCTTCTTTTAATAAATCCATGGTCCTATTATCCTACTCATTCTATCATCTCATGGTTCTATATGTATTTAGTTCCCTTTTTGCTGAAGACTTCCCAAAAAGTATTTTAATGATCCTTCAAGAACTTCACAAGGATCAGATTATTTTCTCAATTTAGTGATGGGGACACTCACTCCCAGGCCGTTACCTTTCTTTTTATCAGACTGTACTTTATAACCTGTAACCTGAAACATCCTGTGAATTACACAGATTCTGAATTTTATAGAAGTCTTTCTTAATGGTTAGTGGTATTAATAATGTTGATTTGGTTCCATGAATATTATGTTTTTGTCGTCGTTGAGTAGACAGAAAGTTTTATATTCTCCTTAATATGTAATGTTTTAAATAGATGATCTAGGTGAGTAGAATTATCATGATAGGATGTCTTTAGCACCCCTTAATTCAAATATTGTTTGAGAAATCTTCAGGATGAGGTCTATAAAATTGATAAGCCTATGTTATTAGGCTAGATTATCTTTGGATTTGCTATTTGAAGATAAATGTTATTCCTGTGTTTATAATTTTTATTTGCTGTCCTTATGACTCTGCTTGTGTGTATGTCCCTTTTTGAGGATGGTTTTATTTTAGAAAAGTTAATATAGTAAGATATTGTAAAGACAAATTAATTTGGTGGATACTCTTCTATGTTGGGGAAACAGAGGGAAACTAGAAGGCTGCCATGGGTGAGTGGACACTGGGTATTTCCAGCAGAGGCATGAAGATGAGTGTGGCAGTCAGTGGAGTACTGAACCTGACATGAGTCATACCTGGATTTAAATCTTGTCCCTGGCACTTAGCTGATATTTGGGCAAGTCACTTAACCTTTCTTGGTCTTACTTTCCTAATCTGTCAGATGAGTATACAGTGCCTATGGTACCTACCTAATAATAAAGTTATTGTGAAGAGCAAATAATTTCTGTAAAGTGTCTTCTAAATTTTAATGTGCTCAGTACATATTAGGTATTATTATCAGTAAGAAAATATTAATAATGAGAAACAATATGGCATAGTGAATAGAGAGCTGGTCTAGAGGTCAGGAGAAACTGTGTTCAGGACCCATCCTTTTACTGTTTCTATGAACCTTGATAAGTAATATCACTGCTCATGCTCTAAGAAACTTTCTAAGAATGTAATCTATAGATAAGTTGCCTACCTGCATTGTGAGAGCCCTCTCTATACTGATGAAGTTATAGGTCCATCATTAAATCTATCCTCATTAGTAGATTTTTTCTGACTACAAGGTGAATGATAGCGGTTGGCATAGTGATTTGCCCAGCATTGCATACCAAGATAGCAAAAAGTCAAAACCCAAACATTCTTAGCTTTAAGGCATATTATCTTCCTAATAATACACTAATATTTCACCAAATCACAATAATTTAAATTTATCTAGTACTTTAAGGTTTACAAAGCATTTTTCTTACAACAGCATGTAAGAAACTTATATTAAGGATATTTTCCATCATGTAGATGAGGAAGCTTAGGCTTAGCAAAATTATCTTTCTAAAGTAAATTGAAAATAGTTTCATTATTGAAGCTTCCTCTTTTCAGACCAAGCAGGATAAAATCTCTCCTCTTGGTTCCAGGGCTCCTTGGAACAGATTTTTCTCTACTGCCATTGACTGGAGCCCCATCAGGTTACATTTCCTACATCATGAAAGGGTCAGTGACTAACAAACACCCCAGTTTCATTTAAACATTTACCATTGATTTCCTTCTACAAAAGTATATTTACTTCAAAACCTAGCCAGAAAAAAACATAGAAATATATCCCTTAACATCTTCAGGGTATACTTTCCCCTACACTACCTTGTTCTCTGGGAGAGAATAGGCCCAATGTATCTCCTTTCGTACACTGATCCCACTAAGTTCATGTCCAAAGTCAGCATCTCTGATTAGAGGAGTCCTCATCTCTCAGCTTACCCTGGACAGGGAACCTGATATTCCTCCTTAAGATTACTTCTTGCCCTTCAGGGCATCTATTCTGTGCTGGCTTCAATACTTGACGTGGGATAGGACTCCCAGATTCCTCTGGTTTGCTCCTCCAACCCTTTGAAACTCTCAAGGTCAGAGATTCCAGTCTTTTCACTGGGTACCATAAAGAAAGGAATTACTGAGATCCCCCAGAAATGAATGAAGGAAAGAGAAAGGCTGAGTGTTCAGGGAGTACTAGCACCTCTGGGCCTTTTCAGGGCTTCTCATCCACCTTGGGTGTTCATTTTCACTGTGCTCTCTCCTTTGACTCCAAGAAGCTGTAGCCTTTGGGGCGTCCAGGTGGCTCAGCGAATAAGAACACTGGCTCCACTGTCAGGATGACCTGGGATCAAATCTGGGCTCAGATACTTAGCACCACACCCAGAAATAACTGGCCATGTAACCTTGAGCAAGTTACTTAACCCTGATTGCTTTTTTTTAATTTTTTTTTTATTAATTTGTTTGTTTCCTTTTAGTTTACAGGATTCAATTCCACAATTCCTTGAGTTTCACATTTTGTCCCCCTCCCTCCCCTCCCCCCCATGGTGGCTTATAGTCAAGTATAGGATCTGTAAATACTTTCACATTATACATTAGTCAGGTTATAAGGATGGATTGTATCAGCTGGAATGAAAAATGGTAAAGAGGACATAAAACCAAATAGGAGAAGGAAAAAGATCAGGTATTTTGCTTCCACCTGGATATAAACTTCGTTCTTTCTAGTTCTTTCTCTGGATGCACATATTTCTCTCCATCATGAGTCTTTTTGGATTGACTTATATCACTGCATTGCTGAGAAGGGTCCAGTCTATCAAAGTTGGTCATCACACATACGTTGTGTCTGTAATTGTGTACAAATTTCTCCTGGTTCTCCTCTTCTCACTCAGCATCAGTTTGCATAAGCCTCTCCAGGTAAATATGAAGTCCATCTGCTCCTCGTTTTTATAGCACAATAGTATTCTGTAACATGCATATACCACAACTTGTTCAGCCATTCCCCAATTGATGGGCACCCCCTTAATTTCCAATTCCGATTGCTTTTTTTAAAAAAAAAGAAGCTGTAGCCTGTGCAGCAGCCACACCCTGGTTAACCTGTTTCAGCAGAGGGCTAAACCCAGACTGAGGGTAACTGACAGACCTCAGACCTGTTGGAGGGTTACTGGGGTGTCTACCCCAAGTATGTGAAGACTTCCCTCTGCAGAATGGACAGATGAGAACAATTTGTTCCACCAGCCATGAAGCCACATGCTCTGTGTTGTATTTAGAGCTTGGTCAGACCAGAAATGCCAGTGTCATCTACTACATCCCAAGATATCACCAGTCATCTTGACTTGTCTGGCCTCTGAACTTTGATGACGCTGGAAGAGACAGTGAGGCCAGTGACTTCATCCAGTTCTGCCTCACTTAAATCCAATTTATGTGTAAGTCAAAAGACACGGCCCATATCATTTTACAATTTTTACTTACACCTGTGATAGAAACTTCTGCCCTCATATTGATCTGATCAGCCCCAGTTGGACACATTCTACCTTGACCTCAACATTGTGAAGTCATTTTAGTCCTATTCAAGCACGAAGGACTACAACCAGTTATCAGGCAGTAATTATTCAGCACATGATAACAGAATTAGAGGAATAAATCATTGGCACAGTATAGATAAGCATGAGTGAGAGGAAGTCAGACTGACCCAAGACCCTGAACTCCTTAGGAAAGGATTCCTTCTTTGACACCTGCTAGGAAAATTAGGAAGCAGTTGGGGAAGGTAATAGTTTTTGACCAACATCGTATACCACATGTCATAATGACTTATTAGATGCAAGAAGGTACCTTTCACAACTGTGGATTCTTAATCAAATGAGAAATTTTGATGACAGGTAGTTTTGATTACACAAAATTTATAATGTAAAGGAAGCACAACCTAGTAGACAGAGTAAACCAAGAAGAGCAGAATGCACAGTACATTCTAGCCATGTGACTCTGGGCAAATCACTTAACATCTCAATTCCTGGGGCAAGTCTCGAAGACTATAAGTCACATAATGATTGCTAATCTTTATTCACAGAGGGAGTTTCCTTATCAGAAGTTCTTATGCCATTGAAATCACAAATCTGAACCAAAAATGATAATCATAATCTTATGTTTTTGAGATAGCTAGATGGTATGGTACAGTTGTGGTTGTCAAAGAGAAAAAAATCCTTACTAGTCACATATTGACTTAGAAAATAACAAATCAACATGATCTGTGTTGTCTTCTATTTTATTAAACATTTCCCAGTTACATTTTAATCTGTTTCCTGTGGCACTCAAGAGTTTTCCAGGCTCCTTGAGGTCCTCTGGTTGAGAGTTTGACACCTCTGGTATAGTAGTTAGACTTAGGAGTTTAAAGTCAAGAAGACCTGAGTTCAAATCCTACCTCAGAAACTTAGTAGCTATGTGACACTGGGTGAGTCACTTAATATCTCAACCTCAGTTTCCTCATATGTAAAATAGAGGTAATAGGAGCACCTACCTCAAAGTGTTGTTGTACAAATCAAATGAGATAATATTTGTAGAGAGCTTTGTAAATGTCAGTTATTATTAATAGTATTCTTATTGTTTAGGAACAGTATCAGAGAAGCTAGGAAAAGAAGAAAAACAAATGAGAAAATATTTACATCAAATAGCTTTAATAAAAATGTGACACAGTATATGGGGGTACATACGTACATACACACACATAACTAAGAACTATTCTAGAACAGATAATTGGTAAAAGAATATAACCACTTATTACCAGTTCTCTAAAAAAGAATTGTAATACCACTATTAGGCCTATATTTCACAGCAGAAAAACTCCCAAATATGACCTGAGCCAGATTAAAATATAATTGGAAAGTGTTTAACAAAATAAATGAAAATACAGTGCAACATAGATAATGTTAATTTGCAGTTTTCTGAGTCTTTATGTGGACTACATGGATCTGGTTGTATTTGCTTTTGACACCACTGCTCCAGAGAGAACAAAGAAAGAAGAAAGTGATAGTACAAAAATATGTATAGCCTTTCATTTCATTGTAGCAAAGAACTGGAAATTGTAGTGGTGTCCATCAGTTAAAGAATGACTGATACGTAAGTTATGATGTAGGAAGAGTACTCTTGTGCAGTAATAATTGATGAAAGGAATGGGTTCAGAGAAGCCTAGAACTTACATGGTGTGAAATGAGCAGAACTAGAATAACTACTTATTTAATAACAGCTCTGTAAAGACAGTTTTGAAAGACTCATTAATGCTAATTAATGCTGGGACCAAGGATTTATGATAAATAATGCTACTCACTTCCCACTAGAGACATGATGGTCTCAAGATACAGAATAAGACATACATTATTTTTTTAATATGGCCAATGTGTAAATTGGCTTTTCTTGACTATACATATTTGCTACAAGGGTTTCCTGCCTTTCCCCCTCCCTTCATAGACAGGGTGTTTTGGAGTGAGAGAAAATAAATTCTTAGTAATTGAAGAAAATAAATCAAATGCTATAATTGAAAACTGGTGATTTTTATATAACTTCTTTTGAATATCTCCTGGTTGCTGTTTACATTATTCCATTATGGCTGCCACTAAAAAGAGATAGAAGTATTGTCTTTTTTCCTTCCCTCACTCCGTTTCTTTTTTTCCTTCCTTCCTCATTTCACCTTCTCTTTCCTTCCTCATTTCACCTTCTCCTTCCATTAAAAAAAATCCAGAACCATGATTCCTTTGTTGAGGAAACTCCTGGTGTGGAAATTCTTTTCACTAATGTATATCAACAAGTGAAACTTAAATTATTCTTAGAGTTTCTCAAAACATTGAGAGGTTAAGTGTCTTCCCCATTGTCATGCAGTCAATATGTGTTAGAAATGTGTTCAAATGATTTGAACTCAGATTTACTAACTTCACGTCTTCATCTATCCCCTCTATTGTAATATTTCTCACTCTTTAATGGTAACCATTTATTGTTTATAGAACTAAGAAATGATAGTCCTACCGTAAGTAATGTAATACAAGGAATTTTTTTCATTGAAAAATTGTATTGCTGAGGATGAAAGAGCATAGCATTTTATATATGCAGATATATTTATTATGATTATACATCTAGCAACAGGAGACTTATTGAATAACTTAGAACAATCCTGAGGTATCACATAGTGGACACTTAATATGTGCTTGTCAGAATTTTTAAAAAGTAATTTAACTTCTTTTATAAAAATAAAACCATTGAAAATAATATACAGGCCAAAAGTAGGTGGACCAAATAAGATAGTCCTTGTTTCACTATTTTTTGTTTATTAGTATCCTTAAATATTCACATTGTTCCTATTGGCATGTCACTGAGAAAGTCAGCATGTAAAATGTTGCCTGCACATAATTACTCTATAAAATTACTTCAATGAAATCCACATTTGAACTGATATTATTTTTTAAATTAATTCAAAATGAGCTAAATATACGATACACACCTTTTTTGTGCTTCTACCAGTTGACAAATTGCTTCTTGCAGGCTTTATGTTTTTCATGGGGAATTTATTGAACTCTTGACATATGACATAATCCCCAGTGAATTGCCAAGTTTTAAGTGATTTATAGTTGGGTATTAAAAAAACAGAAGACAGTTCGCCTATTTTCATCAACTCTTGTCTGTGTAGGCTGTACTTATCATTGTGCCTAACAACATTATCAACAACCCAACTTTCCTCCAGGAAGGATAGTGATGCTATCTATATCTTTGGAAACCTCATAATGATAGATACAGTATAGCTTTATAGAAGGAAATTCTCATTTTATAATTTGATTATGAACATTAAGACAGTATTTCTGTTCTATTACTATATTATATTTTTCAAGCATAACCCAGGTTTCAAGCCTGGAACATTTGCATAAAACTCTCCATATTGGTAGAGAAAGTGATGACTCAATACTACAAGCCAGGGTGAGGAGGTAAGTTGATGTGAGAGCTTTGGAAAGGGAGACATTTTTTTTTCATTCCTGCCTTCAGGGAGAATATATGTAGTTCCTGAATAATTTCACAAGATTCTTTGGAAGGCAGACATGTAGGGGTAAGCTTGTTTCTCATTATGTCTCTGATTTCTAGTTTGCCTCCCTAGAGACTTTGGAGTATTTTTCCAGGGATGAGATAAGGGTCTCTGTCAATTTCTCTCTCTCTTGAGTTGAGATATATCATCCCCAGTGGAAAAGTGCATTCATTCTGTATTTCCTGGCATATTCTAAACTGTGTAACTTCTCCATTTTCTGTTCTCTTTCTGCTTGGATGAATTGGTTTTGTCATGACTCACTATTTGTATTGGTCTTTTGTGTAAATAGTATTTAGTAGGTAGGAGTAAAGTCTATGGACATAAAGTTAGGGTACCTCTATCTGTTTAAGGAATAGTGATCAGGAAAACAACTTGAACTTTCATTTGAAAACAGAACGAGGGGCAGCCAGGTAGCACAGCAAGTAAGAGCACTGGCCCCAGAGTCGAGATGACCTGGGATCGAATCCGGGCTCAAACACTTAGCACCCACCCAGAAACACCTGGCCGTGTAACTTTGAGCAAGTTACTTAACCCCAATTGCTTAAAAAATAAATAAATAAAAACAGAATGAAACAAAGATACAAACAAACAAAAACCTTCCCCTGGACTAGCAATGGCTATACATGTGATCCTTTCTCTTGGAGAGGAGTGAGCAAGATTGCATAGCCAATTATTAGTGCCTCTCCAGGAGCTCCATTTAGGCAATCCATATGGGCATATATATATGTGTGTGTGTGTGTATGTATATATTACCCATGTCAGCAACACACACACACCCTACACAAGCAATTCATATAGTAGAACAATGCAATGTTCTCATTTAAGATACTCCCTTGAATTTGTGGAGTTTGTTGAAAGTTCTCTGCTAGCTTTTTGCCTAAATGATTTTGATTAGAATAGTTAGGGAATTTAAATAGTAAGATTACAGAAAAAACCAAAATGCTTGAAATGTTAGAGCATTTCTTTTTAACTTAATAAATCAAGAAAAGTGTTAAAGCTGAAATTAGGCATTTATTTTTCTATGGAATTAGAAAACCTAGGCTTTTCAAGATATAATCAACAGGCTACAGTCTCAAAGCAACAGGCACTAGGGAAAATGAAAAAAAATTGAAGCTTTGTTTATAAGCATTAGTCTTTATTAAATTGAAAGGTTTCCCATTCATTTTGCAATCAGGGACACTTTTATTGAAATAGAAGAGAGCAAAATGAAGGGAAATCAGAGATGAGAGAGAGAGAGAGAGGTCAGACATCTAGATACTGTTGATGGATTTGGCAGCAGAGAAAAGAAAGGATGGATTTTGAATGTTCCACCCCAAAATGAATTGCCACATAATTTGAGTATTAAACTTCGTAATCGGGAGATGAAGTGATAAATATGAACAGGAAAAAATTTGTATACTCGCCAGCAGCTATCAGAGGGGCAGCTCTGAAGCAAGAAAAAAAATCAAAGCTACTCATTTCAGAGTATAGTGAGCAATATATTTTGATAACCAAGGCCATAATGAGTAACCCTGGCACCATGAAGTATACCTGAGTAGGACACAAAGGTCTTGGTGGGATAGGGAATCATTTAAACATTATCAGGCCACTGCAAATGGTAGAAGGGGCAGAGCCAGCAAGGAATGAATATTGGAATGGAGTATCCAGAGAAGAATGGGGAGAAGTAGAAGTGGCTATTTGGTAGCTTACTATTCTAACCAATTATTCTTGTTAACTAAGTGTTAAGTCCATTTGGTTTACCTGCTAAAGGAAGAGAGGGTCTGTTAATGCCCTCTAAGTTTTGGAACCCTAGAGCAAAGTTCTAATTTTCTTGTCCTAGTTGCAACTCTATCTACAATTCTGTTCACTTTCATTGTCTTTTTCACCTGCTGCTTCCCATTGCACTGAGATTTTCCAGAGGCCGTTGCAATTTTGCATCAAACATTCTCTCCATTGCACAGAATTCTTTCTTTTCTTCTCTGATGTGATGTGGAAAGCAGAATCAAAATGCTAGGGTTAGGTGACTGTGACAAGTATGACTCTCTGGTAGCTTAGGATGGACGCTGCAGGAGAGTATAGGAATATGGATAGGGACTGGACCTGTAATTTCATTAGTAAAGAAAACTCCCAGAAACTAATGCTGCCAAAATTAGAAGGAAGGCAGGGAAACGGGGGAAAATTACTGCAAATTTCTCTGATAAAGGCGTCATTGCTCAAATATAAACGGAATTGAGCCAAATCTATTTTTTATTTTATTTAACTAATGATTTTATATGTTTTTTTTGTTGTTGTTCTCCAGCTGTGTCCAACTCTCTATGACCCCATTTGGGGTTTTCTTGGCAAAGATACTGGAGTAGTTTGCCATTTCCTTTTCCAGCTCATTTTGTAGGTGAGGAAGTGAGGCAAGTAGGTTAAGTAACTTACTCAGGTTCACACAGCTAATAAATGTGTGAGGTGGGATTTGCACTCAGGTCTTACTGAGTTCCTGAACTTCGGGTAGTCCTGGCACTCTATCCACTGTACCACCTAGCTTCCCCCCAAATCTATAAAAATAAGAGCCATTTCCTAATTGATAGATAAATGGTCAAAGGATATGAATTGGCAGTTTTCAGAAGAAGAAATTAAAGCTATCAATATTTATGTGAAAAAATACTGTAAATCATAATCATTAGAGAAATGCAAATTAAAATAACAATGAGGTACCACCTCATACCTATTAGATTTGCTAGCATGGGGGCGACTAGGTAGCACAGTGAGTAAAGCACTGTCCCTGGAGTTAGGAGGACCTGAGTTCGGTTCTGGCCTCAGACACTTAACACACACACACACACACACACACACACACACACACACACACTAGCCATGTAACCTTGGGCAAGTTACTTAACCCCAATTGCCCTCCAAAAAGACCAAAAAAAATTGCTAGCATGACAGAAAAGTAAAATGAAAAGTTCTAGAGGAGATGTGAAAGAATAGGTTCACTAATGCACTATTGGTAGAGCTGTGGAGTGGTATAATCATTCTGGAAAGCATTTTGGAACTATGGCCAAAGGACAATAAAATTGTGCATACCCTTTTACCCAGCAATGTCACTACTAGGTCTGTATCTTGAAGTGATCAAAGGAAAAGGAAAAAGAATCATTTGCAAAAAATATTTATAGCAGCTCTGTTTTTAGCAGCAAATAATTAGAAATTGTGGGGATGCCCATCAGTGGGAAAATGACTGAGCAAGTTATGGTATATAATTTTCATGGAGTGCTGTTATTGTACAATAAGTGATGATGAGGGGTATGGTTTCATAAAAGCCTTGGAAGAATTATATGAAGTGGTACTAAGTAAAGAGAGCAAAACCAGAAGAATGTTGTACATGGTAACAGCAATGTTATAATGATGATCAACTGTGAAAGACTTTGCTACTCTGATCAATACAAATGATCCGGGGCGGCAAGGTAGCACAGCGAGTAAGAGCACCGGCCCCAGAGTCGGGATGACCTGGAGATCGAATCCCGGGCTCAGACTCTTAGCACCCACCCAGAAACACCTGGCCGTGTAACCTTGAGCAAGTTACTTAACCCCGATTGCTTAAAAAAAAGAAACAAAAACAAATGATCCAAGAAAATGCCAAAGAACCCAGGATAAAAAATTCTGTCCACCTCCAGAGTGAGAATTGATGAACTTTGAATGCATATTGAAGGTTATTATTTCTCACTCTTTAATTTTTCTTGCTTTATTTGTTTTTTGCAACATGGCTAATGTGCAAGTATGTTTTGCTTGACTTCACATATGTAATGAATACCTTATTATTCTTCTATATCTTCTCAATGAGTAGAGTAGAGACTGGAGTAAGATAATTTGGAACTCAAATTTTTTTTAAAGTGAAGGTTAAAAATAAAATGAAAGAAAAAGAAAAAAAGAGAAAACTCCCAGACATGGAACTTAATAATGAATGCAAGTCAACAACATCACTGTAACCTACAGTAACTTGTAGTATTGACAAATTAAATGACTTGCCCAGGGTCACTGTGTTTGACCTGTGTTTCAGGTAGGACTTCAACCTATATATTACTGGTTTTAAGACTAGCTCATTACACATTAGTTTGATTTTTATTTTTCATAAATAGCCTAAGAATTCAGACTCCTGAATCTGAATCTGTAAGTTACTGAATCATTTGCAATTTGGAATAAAATATTAGCTAACATTTATATAGAACTTACTAAGAGTCAGGCAGTGTTCTGAGTGATATAAACTTATTATTTTATTTGCTCCTCTCATCAACCATGGAAGGTAGGTGCTATTATTATCCTTATTTCACAAATGAAGAAATGGAAGCAAACAGAGATTAAATGACTTATCCAAAATCACACAGATAGTAAGTGTCTTAGGCTGGATTTGAACTCAGATTTTTCTGACTCCAGGCCTAGTGCTCTATCCATTGTACCACCTAACTGCCTCACAATATTGTTTGTTGTTGTTCTTGTCAAAATTATTTTAATAATAATAACTAAAATTTATTTAGTACTTTAGTGTTTACAAAGCTCTTTACTTAGATTTTCTTTTTTGATCCTCAAAATTAAACTGGGAGGTAGGTACTATTATCACCTGCATTTTAAGGATAAAGAAACAAGGTGAAAGATTTAGTGGGTTGTCCAGGGTCTTATAGCTATTGAGTCTCTAGGGCTGGATTTTAACTCAGATCTCCTTGATTCCCAAGTCCAGTGCTCAATGGCTGGACTACTCCATCCTGGTACCCAAAGTGTGAAAAGTCACATTATTTAGAAACTGCCTTATAGGAAATATGGACACCATTAAATGTAGAATTTGTCTGCATGTCACCATGCCTATGTTCTTAAACTTGGGACTAGACAGACTTGGACTTTGTGACATCTATTTTTCTATTCAAATCTGTTGCAGTTCTTTAAGTGTTGAAGACAAGAATATGATCTCTGGAATTAAACTGCTGTTAGAAATTTCATTCAGCAATTAGCTTTTTCTAGTGTTATTTTTCTGATGGCAGGGGCTGTGTAGTCAGCCAGGCTGACTTACAACAGAAGTTTTCAAGTACAATGAAGTCAATTATAGCATTGGTACAAAGTATTTTCGAACTAAAGGTCTGTAGATCATGTATGGAAGTTGGGAAACGTTTATTACATTTTGCTATTTCTTTGTGTTCAGTTGCCTTTGCCCTCATCACTTCTGGGTCTCCAGGTCTAGTTCACTTCCTTTTACAATCTAGGCAAAAGACAGCCACTTGTGTTTACTGAGTGTTATTTATCATTGACTTGTAAGAATCTCTGTGACTAAGAAAGAGTTTGAAAAGGGTCAATTACAAGGACAAATCCCCTATTTTTCCAGAGAGAACAATGACCCCTCCATTTACAATGAAGGATCCAACAGCATATATATATATATATGTATATATATATATATGATATATGATATATTTCTTTAAGCTCACAGAGATTGACAGTGTGGCACAATGGATCATAGGTTTGCTTGGAGTCATCAAAACTTGAATTCAAGTTTTGTTTCTGATATATGCTAGCTGTGTGTCCTTGGATAAACTATTTAACCTCTAAGTATTTTAGGCATCTCCTTGAGACTATAAGCTACAGTCAAAATAAAAGGTAAAATTGTACCATAAATTCCAAGCAATCTAGGAATTAAAAACAGTTCAGTGATAGTTGGAATCAAAGAAGAAAGTGTCATGGACCAGGTAAGACAGAAACTGAATACCATATATCCTATTTTTTAATGTTCTATATTTTATCATTCAGAAGAATCACCTAATCACAGAATTTTTGAGATTGAAGGATGGTGTAATCTCGACATGGGTAGGTAACCTGCAGCTTTGAGGCCACATATGGCCCTTTGACTGAATCCAAACTTCACAGAACAAATCCCCTTAATTAAAGGATTTGTTCTGTTAAACTTGGATTTAGTCAAAATGCCACACCCAAGGACCTAGAAGGCCACATGTGACCTCGAAGCAACAGGTTCCCCACCTATGTTTGGAGTGCAATTGGTACCTAAACAAGTGCCACTCTACAGCATAGCCATCTTTGCGAGAAGATCACATTGATATAGAATTAATTCATTCCCACATGAGACATCCCTTTCCTGTTTGGGTCTTTGGAATATAATATTTTGAGACTTGTATGAAAATAAAACAATACAGTGTTATTCCTAATGATTTTTCTTGGAATGATCAAGAATTGTCCTTGCTGTCTGCACAATGTGTTCATTAATGGTATAATTTTGAAGTTTGACTATGATGATTTTTAGTGATTTAAAGTAAGTTTCTTTCTTTTGATGTTCTGAGAATACTCTTGGTAAGGAAATTGTCATCTGCTTTCAATCTCTGGGTAATCTTTCTGTTAGACTTCTCAAAGTAGAGTACTTAGGTTTTCTTTAATAGTGATCCTTTTTTCAGAGTCTATAATCCTTAGAATATCTCTTTAGAGTCTGTCTTCAAGATCAGCATCCTTATTTTGTAGAACTCCTATATGTTATTCCCATCTTTTTCCTACTCCATTATTTTCCCTTCATTCTCTATATTTTTATTCCAGTTTTGCCATTTTCTTTTTCAGAAAACCTACTCGTACATAGAATCTCTGTCTTTTTTCTAAACTCCCTAGTCTCTTGTCAAACTGATTTTCTTAAAGAATTCTAATTACTGCCTTCATTTCTTTGATATTTCTATTTAATTCTGTAACTGCTCTTCTGAAAATTCCTTGTGAGATTGGAAAACATTCATTTTGACTAGTTTTTCTATTGCTACGAATTGGTGTACGTTTTTATATATAAGGAAAAAAAATTCCTAACAATTAGAGCTAACAATGTAATGTCTGATGTTGGCTATAACAGGCTTCTCTTCATTTGAGTTCTCCATGCCAAGTCTAGAAGACTACTTGTTAGTGGAGGTAGGGACCCTTTTCCAGGTGTGAATTGAACTAAAAGGCCTCTGTGATCCCTTCCAGCTCTGAAATGATGAGGATGATGATGACTACCATTTAGATAACACTGGCTCTCTATCACCTGCTATGCTAAGCACTTTACAAATGAGGTGTCTTTTGTTTATGTGAGTCACAAATGAGTTGTGATGTGCATTGGTAGAAGGGGATTCCCCCACACTGACAAAGTCACAAATCCTTTACATATTTGTATGATTAACTCATACTAATTGTGAATAATGATCATGTAGTTATTGCATATATTGTCATTTTCTAAAAGAATACTTAGGAAATAGTGACTTTGGGGGAAGGGAATCAGCTATGTACAATGAAAAATAATTTTGAAATCTGAAAATAGCACCATCAAGGGAGAGATATAATTTGGAATTATATTCAATTCTGGAATATCTATCTGAAGATTATCCATTCTTTGGATCACATGTGAAAAAGCTTCTGCCGCATGTTATTGCACCATCCATCCAACTGTCAGTGTGCTCTGGTAATATTATGGTCATGCTTTGGTTAAAGTATCATTAAGGAGGAAACTCAACTGAATGGACATATCTATGAGGGTGCTTTGCATGTATATGTATGTGTGAGAGAGATAGTCAGATAGAGACTGGGATTTCTAAAAATGATTTTGCCTATGTACCTAAGTTTCTGCAAAGGGATGTCCTGTAAGCATCTCAAAATCAGTGTCCAAAACAGAACTCATTGTCTTCCTACTTAAGCCTTCCCTCAGCCATTCCCATCAAAGGTACTCCCATGCTTCTAGTTACCCAGGTTTGCGATCCCAGTATCTTTCACCACCCCCCACCCTGTCCCCTATAACCAGTTTTCAAGTCTTATTGATTCTATCTCTACAGTGTCCCTTGTGGTCAGCCTCCTCCATTCACATGGGAACCACTGTATTTTGGTCCCTTGTCACCTTTCACCTGGACTGTTGCAGTCTCCTCATAGGACTCTCAACTTCCAAGCTCTTTCTCTTTCCAATCTCTCCTCCACAAAAGTGCCAAAGTAATCATCTTCTTATAGCACAAGTGTGACCGTCACTTCTCTGTTAAAGAAGCTTCACTGGCTCCCTGTTGAATTTTGGATAACATATAAATCCCTTTGTTTATCATTTAAAAGCCCTTCACACTCTGACTCCAGACTACCTTTCCAGGCATTTTGCATATCGTTTAACTCCTTGAACTCTAAAGAGACGTCAAATTTGCAGCCTACAGGCTGTGCCTTCAAAAGTCTGTAATTGACCCAAACAGATTAAAATGCAATTGGGAAATGTTTAATAAAATAAATAAAATAAAATAATAACATAATAGATAACACAGAAAAGTAAATAAAACACAAATAATGTTAATTTGTGGTTTTCTGAGTCAATATGTGGCCCAAATCTGTTTATATTTGAGTTTGATACCACTGTATTACAGCAAAGCTGATCTAGGCAGTGCAGTGACACAGTCTATAGAATGCTAGACCTGGAGTCAGGAAGACTTGGGTTCAGATACAGCCTCAGATGTTTCCCAGCTATGGTGTAATCCTCAGCAAGTCACTTAGCCCCTGACTGCCTTAGTTTCCTTAAATGTAAAACCAAGATAATAAGAGCACGTCTCTCTTGGGTTTGTTGTGAGGATCAAATGAGTTCATATTTCTAAAGCACTTAGCACAGTGCCTGGCCTATAATAGGTGCTTGATAAATGCTTATTTCCTTCCTTCCTACTATCTTTTACCCAAACTTGGCATCTTTTCTTATAAGATCATAGATTTAGAGCTGAAGGGGAATTGAGGTAATCTAGTAAATTCTTCTTATTTTATAGATGAAGCAGTTGAGTTCTGGAGTAGTTAAGTGACATATCAATGGTCACACAGATAGATGATAGAGGTAGTCTTCGAACCCCATGTCCTCTGCTCCAAATCCATAGCCCTTTTCCATTGTATCATACTGAGCCTTTTGCAAAAGAGGATAACAGAAATGTAACAAATGCAAACAGAATCTCAGAAAAGAAAAAGGCCAGGCCACAAGTATACATGAATACCTGAAAGTAATGAAGTGAGAGACTAACAAAGAACAGCTCAGCCCAATATTATATAAACCTTGCTAAAATAAGAAAAGATCACCTACTAAATTCCTTCTGTGATACAAATATAGTCTTGATACCTAAATCAAGGAATGTCAAAACAGAGAAAGAAAACTATAAATATTCTCAATGAATATCACTGCAAAAATATTAATGGTAGAACCTATATAGCATTCTAGGTTTTGCAAAGCACTTTAGGTATATTATTTCATTTGATCCTCAGTAATCTTGTGAGGTAAATGCTGTTTTCCTCTCACTTTACAGATAAAACTGAGTCTGAAAGGTTAAGTAACATATCCAGAATCACACAGCTATCCTATGTCTGAAGCAGGATTGGAACTCAGGTCTTCTTGACCCCAAGTCCAGTCGTGTATTCCATGTGCATATAGCTGCCTATTATTAACACAAATTATTAGCAAAGAGGCTGCAACAACATATTTGAACAATTATACACTATGAGCGGATTAACTTTGTTACCTCATTTCAAGGTTGTTTCAATATTAGCTAGGGGCAGCTAGGTGGTGCAGCACTGGCCCTGGAGTCAGGAGGACCTGAGTTCAAATGTGGCCTCAGACACTTAACACTTACTAGCTGTGTGACCTTGGGCAAGTCACTTAACCCCAACTGCCCTACCTTCCCCTCTCCAAAAAGCAGTATATATATATATATATATATATATATATATATATATATATATATATATGGAAAGCAATGGACATAATTGTATTTAAAAAAGAAACAAATTATATGATTATATCTATAAATATGGGGCAGCTAGGTGGTTAAGTGGACAGAGTTCCAGGGCTGGATTCAGAAAGATTCATCTTCCTGAGTTCAAATCTAGCTTCAGACACTTATTAGCTGTGTGATCCTGGGCAAGTCAGTTAGCAGTGTTTGCCTCAGTTTTCTCATCAATAAAGTGAGCAAGAGAAGACAATAGCAAAGCACTCCAATATATATCTTTGCCAAGAAAACCCCATATGAGACCATGAAGATTTGGACATGACTGAAGAACAACAAAGGGAATAAGTACATCAAATAAACAGTTCTCTTAAAAGAAAACAAAGGAATACATGGACATTTCCTTAATATGCTAAATACTCTCAGTGAAGCAATAGTTGACATATGTAACTGAGAAATGCTGGAGTCTTTTTTTCAGTGAGATGAGGTGTAAAGATGCCCATTATGACACCTGTTTTCTATATAGCTTTAGAAATACTAGCTATAGCAGTAAAACAAAAAAAATTGAAGAAATAAGCAGAAATGAAGAGGAAACAAAATTATTGTTTTTGTAGATAATATGGTCATCAATGTATAGGGAGGGCCCTGTAAGATTCAATTAGAATTGAACATCTCTAGCACAGTTATTGTTGTTTATTCATTTCAGTTGCGTCTCCCTCTTCTTGACCCCATTTAGGGTTTTCTTGGCAAATATCCTGGAGTGCTTTGCCTTTTCTTTCTCCTGCTCACTTCACAGTTGAGGAGACTGAGGCAAACAGGCTTAAACCCATGGTCACACAACTAAGTGGGAGTCTGAGGCTGTATTTGAACAGAGGTCTTCTTGGCTCCAGACCCAGTGCTCTATCCACTGTGCCATCTAACTGCCACAAAAAATAAACCCACAAAAATCATGAGATATTTCTATCTATTGCCAACAAAACCCAGCAGGAAGAGCCAGAGAAATTCCATTCAAAATAAATGCAGAATGTGTAAAATATATGAGAGTTCTTAAGACATAGTTGGGCCATGGTCCGTCATCTTGACTTATGTCTTGCCCCTGTACTCCAATGACACTGGGGGAGAGAGTGAGGCTGATGAGTTTGCATAGCTCTGCCTCATTCAAATCCAGTTCACTTTCAAATCGAAACATCACCCTCCTGATGCCATTGACCCTTTTTTAGAATGAAGGATGAATCACAATAAGAGGACATAGAAGAACTTTTTTAATACAACTACAATGCACTTTAAAGAAATAACAACAAAACTAAATAATAAAAGAAGTATTAATTCTGAATAGTTGGGCTATCATAATGTAAAGCAAATGACAATACTATCAAATTAATTTGCTTATTCAGTGCCATACCAATCAAACTATCTAAGGCTTATTTTATGAGCCTAGAAAAATAACAATAAAATTAATCTGGAGGAAAAAAAAAACATTAAGAATCTCAACCTAAATAATGCACAAAGATAGACAAGAAGGGGGCCTACCAATACCAGGTCTCAGTTTGTATTATAAATCAGTAATCATATAAATGATTTGCTAGTGGCTAATAAGGAGATCAATCAGTGGAACACAATAAACAAGTACATAGTATATATAGGTACAGAAATGTACATAATTTATAGAAACTAACATAGTAGCACAGTGTTCAGTTTAAAAACCAAAGCCCTCAATTACTTGTTAAGGACTCCTTATTTGACAAAAATATTTGGGAAAACTGGAAAGCAGTTAGTTGGAAATAAGGTCTAAACTGAGAAATCATATGGTCTATCCTAATAGGTTCCAATTAAGTATGTGGTCTAGATGTAAAAAGACATATCATGAATGAAAAGAACAGTGAAGGAGAAATTTTTTGTCACTTTTAAATTACAAACAAATTCAAACCAGGCTGATATAATAAGCTTGGAAGGATGTATGATTTTACTTTTGTATTTGTATCCAGCACTTAGTAGGCAGTTTATAAATGCTTTCTCCCTCATTCCTTTTCTCAGTAGAGTAGATCTCAACCCATCAGTGACTTAGTAAATAAGTCCTAGGACGTTGCTTGAGGCACACAAACTTTATGTGACTTGCCCAGGGTTACACAGCTAATAAATTTCAGAAGTAGAATTCCAACTTACTTTTCTTGACTCCAAGTTCAGCACTTTCCACTTCTCAGGCCCACCTCCTCCCAAACTCTTTATTATCTGATTTGAGCTAATGAATTATTATCCTTCATAATAAAACTAGAAACCCCTCCCAATTAATGAATTAACTAACTGCATTTCTCTGGTTGCCATTAGCCAAAGTTGGACGAATGGAAGATTTTTGCTGTTTGGTAAAAAAGCCTGCTTAGGTAGTATTCTCCTTAAAAGGAATCTTCAGAGTGATCCTCACAGTGAATGATATTGTTTTATACAGGCTATCAAAGGCATGATATTTGGTTAGATTTTGTTTGTTTCTTTGTTTTTGTTAAGCTGACTTATATGCCATAATTAATTGGATAGCACAAATCAGTTATTAAATTACCAGATTTAGTTTTTAGCCTTTAGTTCTTTTCCGTGTGTGTGTGTGTGTAGTGTGTGTGTGTGTGTGTGTGTGATGTGTGTTGTCTTCAAATTTGGGAAACTCTTTCAGGAAGCACTCTATGGAATCCTGTTGCCCCCAGCGTTAATGTATGTATCCTATTGAAATAGTTTATTTTTTATATTTAAAAAAATTTTACATAATACTTTATTTTCCCCCAAATTAAATATATAAAAGCAATTTTAACATTTGTTTTAGAAAATTTTGATTTCCGAATTCTCTTTCTCCCTTCCCTACCTCCTCATTTAAAAGTTAAATAATTTTATATACGTTATATATATGCAGTTATACAAAACATATTTCCATATTAGGCTTGTTGTGAAAGAAAACATAGACCAAAAAACCACCAGCAACCCAAGAAAAATAAAGTAGAAAAAGTATGCTCTGATCTGCATTCAGCCTTTATCAATTCTTTCTCTGGAGATGGATGACATTTTTTTCGTGATAAATCCTTTAGATTTGTCTTGGATCATTGTATTGTTCAGAATAGTTACATCAGTCATAGTTGATCATTGTACAGTATTGCAGTTACTATGTACAATGTTCTCCTGGTTCTGCTTATTTTATTCTGTATCAATTCATGTATGTCTTTCCAGGTTTTTCTGAGAGAATCTCAGAAATATTATTATTAGTAGTACTCCATCACAATCATATGCCAAAACTTGTTCTAATAGATTTTTAAAAGTGGGCCCATTATACTATGTTCTATGCAAACTAAGGTGGTAACATATAAAAGAAAAATTAATCTTTCTAGAACTGGTTACTGATCACCCTCTTCTCCAAAATCTTTGCCTTTTTTTCTATGACACTGCATGATCTTGGATCTCCTAACCTCATTGACTGTTTTTTTAATGTTTTCTTTGATAGATCTTTTTCCTTTGCCTAGCCCTAAAATGTACCTATTTCCTGAAAATCCTGTCCTTAGTGGTTTTTTTCTCTCTCTCTACTCAGTGATCTTATGTACTCCCATAACTTTCAGTATACTACTACCACGTGCATGATCCTCAAATCTGTCTTTAACCAGTCCTCTCTTTCGAATTCCAGTTTAGCATCTCAAAAACAGAAGACCTAAAACTGACCTCATCATCTTTCCTCTTATCACTACCTCTTCCTCCCATATTCCCAAAGAAAATCTACTTCAAATACTTCTGTCAACGGGACCTCCATTCTTCTAACTACCCAGATTCAGTACTTAAGTCATTTTTGACCCTTCCTTTTCCCTTGTTTCCTCTAGCTAAATAGTTCCCAAGTCCCGCCAATTCCTCCTTTGTAATTGTTTCTCTCTTGCCTCCTCTCCTTTCTGTTCCTACAGCTTTCACTTGAATTTAAGTTCATATTATAGCGTACTTAACCCAAGGCGACAAGAGCATTCTGCCTCATTGCCTGCCTCCTATTTACCCCCTATACTTCTGCCAGGTGATTTTTTTCTAACTAAATATCTTAATAGTGTCTCTTACAAACCTTTACTGGTTCTTCACTGTCCATTAATCATAGTCCAGATTCCTAAACCTAATATTCCCATAATCTGGTCCCATCTTCATTTTCTAGTCTTATCTCTCAATACTACCTGTCTTCTGCACATCCAGAACACCAGTCATGTCCTAAACATGGACTGGGCCTTCTTGTACTTTTCTCTTACACTCCTTCTGTGCACTTCCCCAGGGCTCCTCCTGTCTAAATCTTGCCCATCTCCCAAGGCCTGGTTCAAAGACCTCTCCCCCTACCAGCAGAGATCTCTAGCTTGTCTAATGCCTACATTTTTTGTTTTGGAATAAATTTTTATTGGTATCTATTAGTATCTATCTTAACTACATTTGCTTCTATATTCTTCTCCCTCCTTTCCCCAGAGATCCACTCTTATGGTACATATTAAATAGTTTATTTAGTTATGTTAATATACATACATACATATATATACACAAACATACACACACACACACACACACACACACACATATATATATATATATATATATATATATATATATATATATGAATAGTATGTAATGCTATGCCTCATCTCCCCTACTAAACTGTAAGCTTCTTGGGGGAGGGGCTCATTCCCTTTTTGTTTCCTTTGACATCCAGCATGTCCTATTCCACAGAGAAGATGCTCAGTTTTTATTTTATTAACAGGTAGGGTAGATCATCTACAATCTTCAAAGTTTGAGCTTTTCTTTTAGTTCTTGTGATAATGATTAGGAATGAATCATCCTTGCCTTAAGCTTTAAGGGCTAGCATAATTTCATTATACATCTTAACATTAATAGGATTTTTTTCTTGGTGGGGTGGTTTAACATGATCTTTGTAATATTGCCTTCCCTGGTGACTACCAGGTTTTTATATTCAGATTTCCTATAATTAGAACAAGTCTCTTCTTGTTTTAAGGATTGAGAGGAAACCAGACCTGCCACTAAATCCACATAATTCTGCCTGGCAGTGTCCTTTGGCAAGCTGCCCAGAGCATTCCATGCATCCCATTTTGCATAGACAAAGTTGAGCATACCTGGCTTAGGTGAGGTACATGGCCCTTCAGTAGCCTCTTTAAATAGTACATAGATAGAGTTTTAATTTCACTTTATTTCCTGCATCCTTCGTCAGGAGTTTCAATTGCCCCTTTACCCTTTCAAAATCTTCCTGACTGGCTCTCATAGCCTCACTGGTCATGTGCAGATGAAGTGCTGAAAAACTTATAGCTGAAAGTTGCCTCGCCGAGAGACTCCCAGGAAGAGGCAGCCATCTGCATGAAAGCAGTGTAACTGCCCAGACCCTGCCTTGGAGCAGGGATGAAGAGACGGCAGCCATAACCAAGATGGGAGCTGAGTTCGAAATAGTTTATTTACTGAGAATATATTGATCATTCTCCTTTTCATCATATCAAAGTAAATTGTCATTCTTTTTGAACCGCAAAAACAAAAGCTTTCCAGATGCAAATTTGCTTGGGCAGTTTCCCTCCATATTGGCTTAAATAATATTTTGCTACTTATCTAACTTTTGTCATATTTTTATTTGTGGTGTCTACTTCCAATGGTGATACAGTAGATAGAGTGCTTGGCTTGAAGTCAGGAAGACTTATCTTCCTGACTTCAGATTTTTCCTCAAGCACTTACTAGCTGTGTGACCCTGGGCAAGTCACTTAACCCTGTTTGCCTCACTTTCCTCATCTGTAAAATGAGCTGGAGAAGGAAATGGCAAACCACTCTAGGAAGGATCTTTGGCAAGAAAAACCCCAAATGGGGTCACAGAGAGTCAGATGTGACTGAAATTGACTGAATGACAAAACTTCCAATGAACACCGCCCTGCAGAGTGAAACAGCCCTGAAGACAGAGTCTTCATAAGGCAGGACTCTTGAAGCATTGCAAATCTATATTATGGGTCCTGACATTTGACAGGAACACTGTGGAGGGCTGAGAGTGGAATGGGGGACAAAGCCTTTCAAGAGATAAAGCTTTTGACCAGGTGGGAAGAAGAGTGAGAGGTAGGAGGGCCAGAAAGGTGTATGAGATCAGAGATGGTGAAATCCTAGAACTTCATCTTACAAGGAGCATTAGATTTTATCTTAGGGTTTGATTAATCATATAAATTGGATGTAATTTGAGAAGACAGATCTAGTTTGTGTAAATGCTGGTCTCAATTGGAGGACCACACTTGGAAGTTTCCTCCAGTAATCCCAGGGATTCCTGAAAGTTTTTGATTCTTGGATTTCAGTTCCTTTGATTAAATAATCATATTGTACTGCCCTCCCCTTCTATCTCATTGTGGTGCAATGGATGGTGCTAGATTGGCTGTCAGGAACCCAGTTTTATATCCCCACCTCTGGTATTTCAGACCTTTGTAGCTATAGGCAAGGTTCCTCGGACAGACCTTAGTACCTCTATTCATCGGTAAAATGGGATCTGTGATAGAGACTTGGAGGAGAACGGGTACTCAAAGGAGATCTAGTCCAGCTTCTTCAACTTAAAGATGAGAAACCTGGGGCAGCCAGGTGGCACAGTGAGTAAGAGTACCAGTCCCAGAGTTGGGATGACCTGGGACCAAATCTGGGCTTAGATACTTAACACTATACCCAGAAATAATTGGCTGTGTAACCTCGAGCAAGTTACTTAACCCCAATTGCTTTAAAAAAAAATGAGAAACTGAGTGCCCAATGTTGTGCAAATAGTAAATGGAAAAGATGAGATTTGAACCCAGACTCTCTGATACCAAACCCATCAATCTTCATAAGTCAAGAAGCCCACATGAAAAATCAAGTTGGAATATTTGTGATTATAAGTTTGGAAGTAAACTTCTCTGTGTGAAAGTTTACAGAACTACCGTGTTTCCCCGATAATAAGACCTATCCGGAAAACAAGCCCTCCCCTTACTGTGTAAGATTCCTCTAAAATAAGCCCTCGCCCGAAAATAAGCCCTATTGAGACTGCTACTGTAGTGAAGGTGATCCGCTGCGCTACACGCTACATTACGGTACCCTCTGTATGCACCGTCTCCCCCCCCCTCCGGTGAAACGCACACCGCGCTCCGAGCTGCATCCAATCAGAGCTGCAGCAGTCAGTGCGTCATCCTGTTCTTCCCTAGTGATTTGCTTATTGAATAAAGGTACATTTTTTTTGTTCACATTTACCTGTTTATTAAAATTGCTGTCAATGTTCATTAAAATAAGCCCTCCCCTGAAAATAAACCCTCTGGTGTTTTTCTGTCCAAAAAAATATAATAAGACAGTGTCTTATTATCGGGGAAACACGGTATGCAGCTACCTCATTTTCTTTCCCCTGTGCCAGAGGGGTTGCTTTGTGCTTTTCAAGTATTGGAATGCAAAAATTATTGCATGCATTTGAATGGTCAGTGAAAGTGGCACACTGCTATTATATATGGATGGGCAAAAGAGCCGGCAAGCAGGGGTGCTAACATTTGCAAAAGCAAATGCAGCTTGGAGATGCAAGACCGCTGAGTAGGTTCTACAGAAGTTAGGGGTGGTGGGCGGATCCTCCTCGGGGAGCCTGGGGGCGGAGAAAGGGCGCCAAAGACCCTATAGCAAGCAGCGTTGTGCCTCCGCATTGTGCCCGGGGCAGTCTGGGAAAGCTCTGGTGAAAGGGTAACGGTTAGGGGAGGACTGGCTGCCCGGCTGCTCGGCTGTTCGGCTGCTGACTCCATTGCCCGGGAGCCAATGAGCCTGGGGGTCCTGAGAATCGAGAAAAAGCCGCTGGTCCTGGGAGCCGAGAACTCGAGATCCGGAGCCTTGGGGAAGACCGTCATCCCGAGAAGGCGCTAATACCAAGAAGGAAGCAACCTTGCCAGGCGGTGATCAGAGACCAAGGTACTATCCCCTTAATAATCCTTCAAGGGCCCTAAACCCCAGTTACCCTTTGCTTTGGCACAATGAGTTACCAACCCACTGGGAAAATATATGTGCCGGAGACTGAACTCAGTACCCCCCCCACAAGCCCCGGGGATTCTCCGGCAGGACGCGTTCCCGAGACCACGTGTGAGACCCTGATCTCACAAGGCAGTAATGTGGGCAGCTTAAGCCTGACCACCTGCAACCTGGCTAGCAGTGACCAGGCTACCAGTGGGCTGACCAGTGGCAACTTGGCCAGCAGCGGAGTGGTGAGCCCTTGTGATGCTGGTGCTTGCGCTATGGACGCTTGTGCTTGCGCTATGGACGCTTGTGCTTGCGCTCGCGCTATGGAGGCTAGCGCTATGGACTCTAGTGATACGGGTGCTTGTGTTATGGGCAGCTGCAACGTAGACGACTGCAAGCTGGGCCCTTGCAACCTAGGTAGCCACAATATAGCCAACTGTGATGTGGCCCAATGTGGAAAAAAGGGCGTCTTGCCCTCCTCTGTGATTTGGCTGCCGAGTGTGGAGGCCAGTGCTAGAAGCAGCAGCATAGAAGGGCTTGAGCAGATAGAGGTGACTAAGCTGGAGCCTTGGCAGATGCAGGTGCCCATGCTAGAGCCCAGGCAGCTGGAGGAGCTTGTGCTGGAGCCCTGGTACCAGGAGGGCTTTGTGATGGAGCCTGGGCAGTTGGAGGAGCTTTTGCCACGGCCTGGGCAGGTGCAAGGGGTTTTGATACAGTCCAGGCTGAAAGAAGAACCTGTGCTGCAGCCTGGGCATCAGCAGAGGCCTGTGCCACAGCGTGATTTTCCAAAGCAGCAAAAGGCCAAGAGAAAGATTCCAGTCAAGAGAAACCAGACAAATAGATCCCTTTTGCACCTGACCCAGAAATTCACAAAGCTCTTCAAATCAGCCCCTCAAGGGATGCTGGACCTCAATGATGTGGCATCTATGCTGAATATCAACAAGCGGCGGGTGTATGACATCACCAACGTGCTAGCTGGTGTTGACCTCCTGGAGAAGAAGGACAAGAACATTGTGCAGTGGGTGGGGCCTGACCCAGAGACCTTGGGTGCCTCAAAACAGATCACCCAGTTGACAAAGCTGGAGGCCAGTGAGAAGTACCGGGATAACCCAATCTCAGACACAACAGAAAACCTAGCCAGCATCGTTGAGAACCCTGTGAATTTCCAAGCCATCCAGTCTGTCCAGCCCTTCGGAGAGCAGTTTTTCATTGTGCTCAAGGTCCCAGAAGAAACTCAGGTGGAAGTGCCAGCCCCAGACACTAACTCTGCATCCAACCACCCAAACAGTGGGTAGGGCCCTGTTAAGACCTGCCATCCTGGAACAGAAGAATAGGGCACAGGGAGAGAAAATTGAAAGTGAGGTCCCTTCCAACGTCCACACCTATCAATCCAAAATATTCATCGTAGTTTGATGTAAGTGAAAATTTTCCTGACTTGTTTTGAACAGTTTACACATTTAAGAGTTGTTTGGAGTTGCATGTTTTACATTGACTTGAACTTTCCTTATGCTCAGACTCATGTTTTCAGTTTTGAGAGTAAGGACAAAACAAGACATCATTTCCTCGAGCAGTTTGCTGTCATCATACGGCCCAGAAGAGTTCTATGGACTTACTCATGTGAGGAACAGTTTAGTTCATCAACATGTATTGACTTTGGTTATTGACTTAAGTGAAGATTTCCTATTAAAACAACTTCAAGAAGAACATCACATTCTAGACGCACAGGTTCCCAAAGTGGTCCGTACCACCTCCTGGGGGGTGGTAGTAGTTTGAAATGATGCAAATTTAAAAACGAAAAACAAACAAAAAAAAGTAAACAAAAACAAAAAAAAAAACAAAAAAAAGTAAAAAAAAACAAAAAAACAAAAAAAAGTAAAGGGTTAAGGAAAATCAGTTTCCAGGGGGGTGCTGAGTAATTATTTTTTTAAAGGGGACGGTAGTTCAAATAAGTTTGGGAACCTCTGTATCTAGAGCATAAGTTTGCTATTACTGCTAAAAGAGTTTTGAAATTGAACTTAGTAGCTAATTAATTTCTACTTTAGAAATAAGTTACATCTTGCATCAACCTTATACATTTTACATTTTGAGGTATTTCATAAAGTTATGAATAATTCATAGAAATGTGAGCATTCTTTAGCTATTTGCTGTTTAGATAATGGATTGGAAATATGAAAAGGTCTTCAGATTTTTCATCTTCTACTGCAAAAAATATGTGTATGAAAAAGTTAAAGACAAAAAGCCTATGTTATAGATATGTTAATAAATGTATAGTATAACAAAATATAGATCCCAGGTAAAAGTATTCCACTTGCCCCCAAAAACTCATGTAAAAACACCTTAAAATGCTCAAGATAGATGTCATTAATCTTGAGGAAACACAAGTTATATCTTTGTTTAACTAATCTTATAAGTTTGTCATGTTTTGGAAAAAACAGCCTATGTTTCTGTATGGTATCCCCAAAGTCTTCATATAGTTGAAGGTTTAAGGCTTGGGACACCCCGCATAGAGTGAGATGCAAAATAGTTAAGTATCCATGCCTGCACAGCTAGGAAATGGTGGAGCTGAGGTGAAACCTGAGTGTTCTGGTACAAAATCAGATGTTCAATCTACTCTATCTCTCTGACCCCTGTAATGGGGATCACTTTATGTATGACTTAGGGGACCCTTGGACAATAATAAGAAAAAATAATAATACCAAAAAATTCTTATAAGTGACTCAGTAATACCTCCATCCTCAAGTACTGCCTCTGCATAGTTTTTTTTTTCTTTTTGTCACATAAATGGTCAGAAAGTTTTGGTTTGTTTTCTTCTTGTAATTTACAGTGTGAAAATTAATTAGAAAACAACAATATAAAAATTAAATTCCAAACTTTAATATGAAATTACTTTAAAGTCTAACTCTGCTTCTCCTGGAATCATAAATTCCTGTATAAATCAATGGCAAAATAGATAGCTAGTTTTCCTACTTATAGGAGTCTGAGTAAGTTGTGGCCATTCCTGTAACTGACCCAGAATGAACCAAAAAGAAATATTCGATATGTAAGTTATGGCCATTTCTATAACTGAGCCAGAATGAACCAAAAAGCAATATTCGATATGTAAGTTATGGCCATTCCTATAACTGAGCCATAATGAACCAAAAAGAAATATTCGATATGGAAGTTATGGCCATTCCTATAACTGAGCCAGAATGAACCAAAAAGCAATATCTGATATATGTATGTGTATATATATATGTATATATGATATATGTATATGATATGTGTAATATATGTAACCTGGAACACTGAATGTTTATACAATGCAAGAAAAATATGTGCTCAGTTTACTGAAAAATTAAAAAAATAAACGCTACCTAATGCTTAGCACAGTGCATAGCACATAGTAGGAACTTAATAAATGTTTATTGATTGATTTATTGAATGAGCATTGCAGAGATAAAAAAAATTCCATGTGAATTTAATTAAAATCTTCATGTTTCAAATAATTGTGTATTTGTTGTGTAATCACAGGCAAAGGGTACCACTACCTTAGGCTGGTAACAATTTCAGGGAAGAATGTGAAGGTTTCATGCCTGGATCGTGGGGCTCTGACATACAGAAGACAGGTGGCTGGAATTTTTTCTCTTCCTTTGGTGTTAATGAAGGGGTTCTCAGAATGTTTTAGTGCATATGCTTCATCTATTCCTACAGATGCTTAATGGAAACCAGGATGAAATGTCTAAAACATCCCTCCTAACAAAAAAAGGAAGAGCAAAACAAATAAACAACCATCCCTTTTAACTGAGAAGTCAAGAGAACAATCCCTGGTATACCTAGACATTCTTAATTCTAACTGGCTCAAAGATTTGTCACGCTAAAAATGGCAATAAGGCATAGTTAACCCCTTCTTCAAAACCTTATTTTCAAGTTCTATGTCACTTATGGATGAAAATTTTCTCTGGACTTTATTTTCTATTAATCAGCATTCCTGAGTCTACTTGCTAGTACTATAGAACCTTTTTAATTAGCATGAATTCAAAATTGCTGCAATTAAGGGGCTACCTCATTTAAACTTAAAAATAACTAAATCTTACTTAATATTACAACTACATTTCTCTGTAACTCAATTTATTATCCTGTAACCTGTTTATGTTTTATGTACCTTTCATTATAACTTAAAAGTTATTAGTGCAAAATTTATCACCAATTTAAAAATTCCATTTTGTTATTAAATTTTATCAAATGCAAAATGCAGAACACAGGAAAAATAGCTAAGATTGAAAAAGAGCTATTTCCTAATGGCATATCTTGGCTTCTTACAAGAATAAGTCAGTGATGCATAGTCCTCAGATCTGTAGGAACTCAACATTGCCATTCAAGTAGAAAAGAAACTCCATAAGAGAATTTGTCCTTTTCAGCAGGTAGTTCTTTGGCCTTCTCTTGTGAAATTTCAAGACCCCATCCATATGCACTTTTTATGCACGTTCATTTCAGTTCAATTCAGTATGCATTTGCTAAATATTAATTGTATATTCAGGACCATCTGGGTCAATTATGTCAAACTCAGAGAAAAAGGGGGCTTCTAATCCCTACATAAAGATTCCCCCCACCTGCATATTGCCTGAGTTTTAAAATATATTATCTTTGTTTTGTTGAATTTTATTTATTTTGTTAAATATTTCCTAATTACATTTCAGTCTGGTTCGGGCCTACTTGAAAGTACAGTGGATGCTGTCTGCAGGCAGCATGTTTGATACTTCTGATAGCGGGCTCATATCCTACCCCTTAACTCCCACTGGAATTTACAGTCTATGTCACAAACAAACAAGGTTTGTACTTTTTGGGCCATAAAAGTGTTTCTGTAAGAAAAAATTCTGGAAGAAATGGAGAACTGCAATGAAATATATGCCATGAGCCCCAGAGGACTTCAGTGAAGTCCTTCTCCCTTCTAACCTTGACACTTCATTTTACCTTTGTGACATCTTGATCAAGGGTTGGAGGCCTGAGCAGCTGCCCCTTTCAATGTGGAATGGCTTCAGAATGCCTTACTGAAATCCACTTAGTATATCCTAGATACTCTAAGCCATGGTCCCATCCCTGTTTTAAGCCAGCTCTTTTCCTCCAAATGGCAAAGAAAAAGAAAAAAAAAATCATTCTGAAAGGAACAGAATTCACTCTTATTGCTTTCATGGGCTTCCTTATCAGCTTCTCCTCGTTTTGAGCTTTAATACTCCAGACATTGTACATATCTTTGAAAAATCTCAGGTAATAGAGATATAAAAATAAAACATGTTCACAAATGAGTAAATAAAAGAAATACACAAAATCAGTAGTAGTAGTAATAATAATTAAAAGTAACATTTCCGTATACTTCAGGGTTTACCAAGTGCTTTATAAATATTATCTGACTTAATCCTTACAGCCACCTTGTGAAGTAGGTGCCGTGCAGCTAATGGAGGGAGGAAAACCACATCTTCTTGCCTTCATATTCACCTCTTTATATACTGAACCATCTCTCCTTCTATAATACAGAATAACTTAGGGTTTTTTTTTTGGGGGGGGGAGTCACTAATAACTGAAGGGATCAGGGGAAGATCTCTTGAAGCAGGTGGGGGGAAGGGATAAGTAATAACTTTGTACCTGGCATTTGTATAACACTAGAACTTACATGACACTTTCAGAAGAGACAGAGAGAGGGAGGGAGGGAAGGAGGGGGAGAGAGAGACAGAGAGAGAGAGAGAGGAGGGAGTATAGGAGAGTAAGAAAAAAAAAGAAACATCTGCTTATCTTAGAGATAAAAAGAGAAAAAAAATGTACCAAGAAAGAAAAATAGTAAGAAAGAGAAACTTGGCATTTATCACATGGCTAAAATGCATGAGAAGCAGGATTTACACCCATGATTTCCTGGTATCAGGTTCACTTAACCATCCATCCACTAGCTCTGCTGTCTGTTTTATTGCATATTAGTGTTACTGTGCTTTTGGATTAATGTTAGCATTCTTTGTGGTATTATTATCATTGTGATGACATCACACTAGTTATATGAAAAGCATTTAAGAATCTCTTCAAAGAAATCTGTGATAACTCAAGAAAATAATATGATTTAATAACTTATGCAGGAAAAGAAAAGTGGATGAAAAATATCTATTGTCCAGGTCATGGTGTGCAATTAAATGTAAAGCCTATATAGTTTAATGAATACAAATATGTATGGATACATGTACATCTAAGTATATGCATGTATTTATATGTATATACATCCATAAATACAGCATATACTGTGTATGTATGTGTATAGGTGTTTATGTCCAAATCATGGCAAACAATTAAGTGGACAACTTATATAGCTTATCTGTATCATTCATATATATATATGTATATGTATGTATAATTTATGTGTGTATAATTATAATAGATAACTTCAGTAAAGATAATGACAACAATGAGATAGCATACCAGAATCTGGAGGATGTAGCCAAAATGATCCTTAGGAAAGAATTTATATGTCTAGACTTTCATCAACAAAAGAGAGGAGATCAATGAATTGGGCTTGAAATTAAAAAAAAAAAACTTCTAAAAAGCCAACAAATTTTAAAAACGCAATTAAATATCAAAGAAATTTTGAATACATATATGCATATATGATGGGCAAACTCTCTATAAATATATCTATATACCATGTGTGGTGTGTTTGTGTGTATGTGTGTGTGTGTGTGTGTGTGTGTGAGAGAGAGAGAGAGAGAGAGAGAGAGAGAGAGAGAGAGAGAGAGAGAGAGACAGA
>NW_027187245.1:937270-1018816 GCF_028583685.1 Petaurus breviceps papuanus
AGAGAGAGAGAGAGAGAGAGAGAGAGACAGAGAGAGAGAGAGAATTTAAAAACTAAAGAGGAAGAGAAATCGAAGCTATCTTTAGCCATAGGAAAAAAATTTGCTTTTGGGAGATTGTAAAGCTCCTTTGTGACTTCAAAGTACTTTGAATCCTTTTAATAGCAATATCATACTGATGATGTTATATGACTGAGACTCAAAGAACAATGTGTTTTCAAAAACTTAAGAATGACTATCTCACAAAGGACAGTGGAGAAGTACATGGTGAGTTTGGGTAGATTGTAGCATATAACAAACAAGGAAATTTGTAGATGAATTAGAGGTAAAAGATTGATTATAAGAAAATGTATGATTGAAAAGCAATTATAGGCTAGTTTTATGGTTAATGAGTGAGGAGTAAAAGTAGGCACTTTGAATGGTCCACTAGAATCCTTAGAAAGAAAGTGAGGCAATCCCTCAGCTTACTGAGTAACCCCTGGACTAAATTTATGATAAAACATGTATAGATGTCTTCCTTTCCCCTTTTCCTTAATTCTCACTTATATTGTTGGGCTGGGTTCCCAGAGGGGACATAATTGTGTAATGTAATTTCTCATTATTTCATTTATTCTGAAAATAGTTTTAAAATTATTGGAAACTTAGTTCTAATGAACCAGTAAGTCAAAGTTTAATAATAGAATCAATAGATAACTTCACTAAGAATAATGATAATAATGGGAGAATTTATATCTCTAGACTCTTACATCAGCCAAAGAGAGAAAAGTGCTAATCAAATGAATTGGGCATTTAACTAAAAAGCAACAGTAAAATAGAAATTCTGACAATGAAGAAATTAACAATTGAAAGCAAAAATAAAGCTAAGAGTTGTTTAAAAGAAACAAAATGAATGAAAAATGCTAGCTTATTTGATTAAAAAATAGGAAACAAAATTACTTATCAAAAATGAAAAACTTGCTGTTATATTTTTGACCATTTATTAATTGGGAAATTATCTTTTATTATAAATTTGAATAAGTTCCTTCTGTATTTTATAAATGAGTCCTTTATGAGAGAAAATTGTTGTGAAGATTATTTTTCCCATTTAACTTTTTTTTCTTCTAATCTTAGCTGCATTGGATTGGTTCGTGCAAAATGCGTTTTGAATTTTATGCAATCAGAACTGTCCATTTTATCCTCTGTGATCCATGTTTGGTCAAGAACTCTCACCCTATTAAAAAATTTGCCCGGTGATTTCTTCCTTATTCCTCTAGTTCATTTATGATGTGACTTTTATAAATAGTTCATATATTCATTTGGAGTTTATCGTGGTATAACATATAAGATATTGGTCTAAACTTAATTTCTGCTAGACTGCTGCCTAATTTTCCAAGCAGTTTTTGTGAAATAGTGAAATGTAACCCCAATAGCTGGGGTCTTTTGGTTTATCAAACACAAAATCACAAGGTTTATTTGTTTCCATATATTGTCTGCCTAATCTGTTCTACTTATTGACCTCTCTCTCTCTCTCTCTCTCTCTCTCTCTCTCTCTCTCTCTCTCTCTCTCTCTCTCTCTCTCTCTCTCTCTCTTCTTTTTGGAGGGGAGAAGGCTGGTCAGTTAGGGTCAAGTGACTTGCCCAAGGTCACAGGGCTAGTAAGTGTTAAGTGTCTGAGGCAAGATTTGAACTCAGGTCCTCCTGACTCCAGGATCTGTGCTCTATTCACAGTGCCACCTAGCCACCCCCAACCTCTCTATTTCTTAACCAGTACAATATTGTCTTTATAATTGATGCTTTGTAGTATACTTTGAGAGAGATCTGGTACTCCTGGGCCTCTTCTTACTTTTTTATTTCATTATTTCCTTTGAAATACTTGGCATTTTGTTCCAAGGGATGGATGTTGTTACAAAAAAAAAAATCCAAGTTCTTTAGTTTGATACTTTGCTTGATATAGGTCTGTGTAAGTAAATGAAATTAAGTTGTGTTTTTATTTTTATTATATTGATTCATTCTTGTTATTCATTCATTAAGTTGTGTCTTATTCTTAGTGACCCCGTGGACCATTATTGTCTGTGGGATTTTCTTGACAAAGACACTGGAGTAGTTTTACTTCTCCAGTGGATTAAGACAAACAGGTTAGTGACTTGGATCGCTAGCTAGTAAGTGTCTGAGACCAAATTTGAACTCAGGTCCTCCTGACTCCAGGCCTAGAACTCTATCCACTGAGCCATCTAGCTGCCTCATTGACTCAGCTACTGGTGAGTAATTAATATTTTTCCAACTTTTTAAATCTGTAGTTCTTTAAACAGTGTTTTTCCAATTTGCATTCAAATAGGCCCCATGTGAATATCAGTAGGTATACTCCCAAATATTTTACACAGTATGTTATTTTAAGTGCAGTTTCTCATTCTATCTCTGCCTGCTGGTTTTTATTAGTAATATATCAAAAAAGCTGCTTATTTATGTAGATTTATTTTCTATTGTATAACTTTGCCGAAATTATTAGCTCTTTCACTTACTTTTGTAGTTGACTTATGGGAGTTCATTCTAACTATACCATCTTATCACCTGCAAAAAGTGGTAATTGTGTTTCTTCTTTGCCTGTGATTTTTGCCATTCATTTTTCTTGCCTTATTGTTATATAACTAGCATTTCTAGAACTTTATTTAAAAGTAGTGGTGATGATGGACATCTTTACTTAATCTTTGATGTTATTGGAAAGAACTTTATTTTATCCTCTTTATATGTAGTACTAGGTCTTGCTGATCTTGTTATTAAGATGAATAGTTTTGTTTACAGTTTTCCTGATATTAAACTAGTACAGCATTCCTGGCATAAATGTTGCTGTAACTTCTTTGTTAGTATTTTCTTTTGGGATATTTATCTATGGTTTTCTTTTTATGTTTTGACTTTCTCTCGTTTAAGTATGAAGACCATATTTGTATCCTAGAAGGAATTAGGTAAGCTCACTTCCTTTTGCTATTTTTTCAAATATCTTGTATAATGTAGAAATTATTGAATATTGAATATGTGAAATAAGTTCCTTATGAATCCATTTTGTTACAGTAATTTTTCCCTTAGAAATTTATTTCTGAATTCTTTAATTCCTTTTTCTGAGTTAAATATTTAAAATTTCTATTTCTTTTTAGGTTAATCCAGTTATTTTATGTTTTTGTAAGTATTCTTCCTTTCTATTTCAGTTGTTGCTTTTATTGACATGTAATTGGGAAAAATTGTTTCTAATCATATGTGTTATTTCTTCATCATCTGTTGTGAATTCTTATTCCTCTTTAGTACTAGTAAATTGGTTTTCCTGTTTTTAATCAAATTAGCTAATGGTTTCTCTATTTAAATTTTTTAAAAGTTTCTAGTTTAATTTTTTAATTTGTTATTTATGCTTTCAATAATTTGAGTTTCTTTAGTTGTAACAATTTGTATTTTGAGGCTTTTATATATTTTTCAGATTTTAATTATGTTAATTTTTTTTTTTTAGTTGCATACCCAATTCATCAATCTGTTCTTTCTGTGTTTGGATGATAAAAGAGTTTCCCATTTGACTGCTCCACTTCTTATCTTAAATGGATAAATTTTGTGTAAAAAATGTTTCAACTTTACATATTTGAGATTATCTATTTTATCTTTTGTAATTGCCCCTATCCTTTGTTTGGTTAAGAAATAATTCCTTCTCTATATCTGTGAAAGGTATATCATCTCCATGTAATTTTTAATGGCATTATCTTTAATATCCAGGTCATTTTTCATTTCGAAGTTATCATGAAACATGGTATAAACCATTTGTATACATTTAATTTCTACCAGATGATTTTCCAGTTTTCCCAGAAGTTAGCAAGTAGTTCTTATCTTTCCCAGGTAATTTATATTTTCACGTTTGTCAAGCACTAGTTGTTGAGTCCCATATCTGATTCTTATTTGGCTAGTCTATTCCATCGATCTACTTTTTGTTTTTTTTTCAAGAACCAAATGGTTTTGATGGCTGCTTTATGATAGAATTTAAAGTCTAGAAGTCCTATTCATCTTTCATTCCTACCTTTTCCCCTATTTCCCTTTATATTATAGGTCTTTTGTTCCTCCACAGGAATTTGCTTATTTTATCTAGTTCTGTAAAGTATTCCTTTGGTAATAGGATTGGTATAGCATATACTCTGTAAACTAAGTTCAGTGGTGTAATCATACATTGGCATGATTCATCTCTCTAAATTCTTTATTTCTTTAAAGACAATTTTTAAATTGATTATATATAAGCAATTAATGTGTTCGTTATATTTCGTATGCATTTTAGAGTTATTTTGAACAAGACTGTTATTACCTCCTTGATTTTTTTTAAAGCAATCGGGGTTAAGTAACTTGCTCAAGGTTACACGGCCAGTTATTTCTGGGTGTGGTGCTAAGTATCTGAGCCCGGATTTGATCCAGGTCATCCCGACACTGGAGCTGGTGCCACCTGGCCGCCCCTTACCTCCTTGATTTTTGTTTTTATTATATAGAAATGCCTCTGATTTTTATTTTGTAACTGTCTTACCTCTTTTAGAACAGTTGTTAGCACTCCAATTTTCATCCTTAAAGGATAGTGCTACACTTTTGTATTCATCCTTCATTGCCTATTCTTGGTTGGTTCTTCTCTTCAAGTCTTTGAAAAATCTAAGTTGACCAGTGAGCTTTTGTGTACCCCCATGGGTCTCTTTAGACATCTTGTCTTTTCCCACTCACCAGAATTGTTACATATAGTGTCTCCTGGTTGTAACTACTATTTTTGGGGATTCAGCTTAAGCATAATAAATTTTACTCGTTTCTTCTCTACTTGAGTATATTAGATAGAGAACTATGCCTGGAATAAGGGAAGCCTGAGCTCAAATCTGACCTTAGACACTGATTGGCTATTTGACTTTGGGCAAGTCATTTAAGATCTATTTACCTTAGTTTCCTCAATTGTAAAATGAGGATAACAATAATAACTAGCTCATGGGATTGTTGTGAGGATCAAATGGATAGTATGCATAAAGTGTAAACTAGTGTCTAAGGTTGGATTTGAACTCAGGTCCTCCTGTCTCCAGGGCCAGTACTCTCTATTCACTGTGTTGACTAACTGCCCCTGCATTCATGCACTTTTAAATGTTTAAAGTATCATCTTTTGGAGACGATTGCCAAATCATATTGTCAGCCCTGATTTCTCTTTTCTTATCTAGTCCCATATTTCTACCTTTCTACCAGATGTTTCCACATGGAAAATCTCAACCCAAACTCAACATGTCTAAAACCAAAATTCTGATTTCCAACTCTCCCCAAATTCTCATCCTCCTGATATGCCTCTTTCTTTCTTCCACATTTATATTAGAAACTTTGGAGTTGTCTTTGACTTTTCCCTTTCTTTTGGCCTTTTCCTGTCCTTTTATGTAGCCACTCAATCCTACAGATTATTCTTGTGTATTGTCTCTTATCTCTCTCCTTTCCTTTCCATTCCTCCTGATATTTCTTCATTTCATACCCCAAAAGAAAATGGCACTGGCTTCTTTTTTACATTTTTCATTTTTTTCCTTTTCTAGATTCTACTTAAATATTATCGACATATTTATCTTCTTAAAACTGTTTGTGTTATATCAATATCCTACTCAAAACTTTCTATTATTCCCTGTTGCTTATTTAGGATGGAATTCAGTTCTCTCTCCAGTCTTACTTCAGCCTACTTTTCCAATCTTATTTCTAACTGTGTCCTCTAGGTAGCCTGGTCAAGTCATTTCCTCGACCTTGCTCATTTCCATATCACTACTTCCTTCCTAAAATATCTTAACCCAGAGTTCTTTACTTTTTTAATGTCCAGACTCCTTTGGCAGTCTGGTGAAACCTGTGTACTCTAACCCTTCTCAGAATCATGATTGAACGTAATTGAAGCAAATGCTACATTTCAATTAGGGTAAAAGGGAAAATAGAAATGTCATTATTTTTCCCCTGCTGAGATTCACAGACCCACCTGAAATCTCTCATTTATCTCCGGTCCAGAACTCCCTCCTGCTCTCCAGTTACCCAAATACTATTCAGAATGTGGCATCTATCTCAAGACCTACTTATTCTAAGAACCATTCTAGCCTATATCAAACTGTCCCCTTCCTCTCATTTCCTGTTCACTGCCTTTCTGTTCTTTTCATGCTCTGCCTTGTGTCATCTAACTTTTCCTGTATCTATGATTTATTTTACCAACAAGATGGAACACTTCTAGTAAGCAAGGGACTATATATAGATATATCCCTATATCTTCACATGGTGCCTAGCATAATGTTAAAGACATAGTAAGTACTTTGTAAGTGTTTGAATGGTTGAGTTTAGAAGCACTAATGTATAAAGAAAAATAGTCTAGCTAAAGATTAGGTGGTATATAAAACAGCATCCACAAACTCTTTTTGAGTTGTTTCCTGGCTAATAAGATGATATAAGTTTTGCAGCACTGGTAGTAATGGCATTAGGACCAGGGTGATTTCCTTATTATCTTGCAGTTTTAAGCTTGAAATAGCCTGGCACAAAAGACACTACCCAGAATTCTCTATAAGGTGGTCTAAGAGGTTTGACTTTTGAGGTAGAGTTGGATTGAATGAAAAGGGTCAAAGCAGTCTTTGAATTTCCTTCTCCCTGGTATTCTTTCAGAGCCTGTACTAATGTACACCTTCAGGGTATTAATATAAAGCTTTCCAGTTGCTTCAGACAGACCTTTGGCCAAGCAGTCCTAGAAGGATTTAATTAGTACTATATAATTTTCCAAGAGCACCCAGTAGTTTCCATTTCAATGAATATACTTTTTAAAAAAATAGAAATGATAATGAAGTCGTGGAATGGAATATTTTGACTTCCTTCCTGTGGCCTTCCTTTCATAAGTAGGTACAATAACCAGGTGGTCAAAATTAGGGACATAGTCTATTAATACTCTTTTTTTTCAAACTGTCCTGATATTCTGGGGCCCTCTGGTTAACTTTATGACCTGGGGTAAGCCACTTAACCTTTCTGAACCTCAGTTTTCTCATTTATAGATCATCTCTGAGATCCCTTGGCACACACTAAGCCCTGAAGGAAGTAGGCTCAAGCTTTAAGTGGTGAGTACAACATATTCCCACAATGATGTAGGGTATGCATCCTCTCTCCTTTATACAAGGTCCCTGGGGAGAGTGGACTCAGTCTTAAAGCACAAAGGTACTAAAATACAAATGTGAGGCCCACATGTGGCTGCGGTTTGCCCCTGGCCCTGGAAGCTCCTCTCTTCCTTCATGGAGTCCATCCCCCAACTTCAGGTCTAGGTTTGACATAGTCAGCAAATGAGTCTCTCCTTTGTTAATAGGCCCTGTGTTGGCTTGAAACCAGACAAGGGATATCACACCTCCTCTAAGAACTAGGCCCTCATTTTTTCCAGTCTCTGAATAATTCTTGTTGTCAGTCAGGATTTTTCTCTCCTTTAATAGCTGGAAAAATCTAGACTTCACTTCATAACTTTCTTCCTCCTCTGCCAGTATCGTTGGGTCAGGGGGTATGCTAGACTCTTTTCCTTTTAGTTTTCTCAGTTGTTTTTTTTTCTTTTGGAGCATTCTTTCTAAAATGTATTCTTTTCTCCCTGTGGTGTTTCTGCTATCTCTCTTCCCCTCTTGGACTGACTTTAGCATCAATCCCTTGAGCACCCAGGACCCACAGCAATTGGAGGTTCATGTAGTGTTTCTTTTCAGCCATATGAGCGGCTGAATCCTGTTCCCTAGGTAAATGTAGTTGATATTGTTTCTTTGGCTTTGTTAATGCATTGATATAGTCTGCAGAGTGCTATACAAATGTGAATTATTATTATTCTGCCTCAGAATTTGACAGCCATTTTTAGTGGGCTCTCTCTTCCCTGGAGTTCCTATAGAAATCTTAGGGAAAGACAAAAAAAAGCCAGAGCTATAGGGTCTGAAATATGCAAAATGATTCATAATGATTAGACCGACCAAATCCCACCTGAACCCAAACCAATTCATTCTGCATTAGACATTTTCTTGCTCTGATCATATGTAAAAAGGAATCTTTTGCTTATTACATTACTAGTCTTCAATTCACTACCAGTGCCCCCAAAGCAGCACTGTCTAAGCACTCATTAAAATGATAGCTTATTACAGCTTCAAAGGAATGCTGGACTTTACTTTCCAGACACTAACTGGACCTCTTTCTATCTGCCAGATGACCTAAGATTAAGATGCATGGATGTCAGATTTTTTTTTCCTTTGGATGGGTGGCATTCTGCAAAGTGAAAACCTCTCCTGCTATATACCATTCCATAGTGGGAATCATATGCTCATGGATTTATATCATCATAATTTATTTACCTTTCAATATACTGTCTCTTCACAAATGGCAGTCTGATTCCAGGATAATGAGGTGTAATCTGTTAACATGCTGCATAAAAGCCATCATGTGATGGCGATTTGCTAGTGAGAACATAGAAGTTATCTTACCTTTGAAAAGGCAATGGAAAATGTGAGCCTGCTAAAATGCCAACTGTATTAAATATAATCAACATTCAGTTAATGAAGACCTAATTAACTCTTCTGAGATGGATCCCAAAGCTAAGGACAACAGGGTATTGGGGATGGCAAGTCTCTTGAATTGAGTGCTGACTTTTTGGGAACCGTGCTTAGAACATCTTTGACATTTTGCCCACTGGCTGTGCAGTCCTTTATCTTCAATATAAGACTTCATTTACTTTTGGTTCTCTTTGGCTATTTATTCAACACGTTTTGGGAGCAAATAAAACACTGGGCTTGCTGCTGACTATAGAATTGACATGGGTTAGCAGGATCTTATGGATACATGCCAAGGTATCAGTAATCTTGTGTTTGAAATATTGGCCTTGATTTGACAGCCCTATTGAAAATTTGGATCAATAGTCTTTCTACCCTAAAAGAGAAAAGCTAATGATCAGGCATTATTTCTCGTGGGGATAGGCATGTTATATTGAAATATATATCAGGGTAGACATAATTGATCTTAAATTTGATTTATGGTCAGGGGTTTTATTTTGTTAGATACTACATTTATGTATCAGACATATAGGAATTTATAGTGCATAGCTTCCTCTTGTCCAGTGAAAATGAGATGAGGAATAGGAATCAAATTTTGGTTCAATAAAGCCTTTGCTTGTAGCCTAGCTTCAATTTACCTCTGATATTTCTCTTTTAGAAGCATTCCTTAAAAGTGACCTTGCTTCTGGGGGAGAATTAGACAAGATGCTGCAAAATAATATGTCTTATATTTATATGGCAGTTTTCAATTTGCAAGTTTCAAGGCAATGCTTCACCAAACATTATTTTAGATCTGTACCAAGGAACTTAATATTATGATCTCTGATTTTAGGGAGAAGCAAGGTGTGATGGAGAGATGACAGAAAAAGCCTATTCACTTCAGTTTCTGGCTGGACAATTTTCTTTCTAGTCATATTTCTTAGTCAAGACATATCCTAGGAAACCTTTTTTCCCCACCCCAAATGTTTTTGCTTCCATGCCACTTTTGGCTGCACATGGAAGCATGAAAATTTAATTGCCTCTTTGTTCTGTTATAGTTAAATGGGCAAGTCAGAAAGATATAGTAAAGAACAAATGATGTTGGGAATAATCCTGCTTAAGAGCTGTGCTCTCCCTGATGTGAGCATTCCCTTCACTGAGACAGATTCTAGCTCAGCCACATCTTTTCATCTCATGCAACTCTTGCCCATAGTTTCTTCCTTTCTCATTCATCAGGACTCTATTCACCAATGCTGGAGGCCTTCCTCAAGGGCTTTTAATGTTTTGTGTGTTCCATGATTCATAATCATAATCTTAGTGTTGAAAAGTAGTTGTTTTTTTTTGGCTAGGAAATAGCTTGGGATAATTAAAAGTGCAGCACAATTTCCCCAAAACAATTCAGCCTTTTTTTTGTGTTTTGGAGGGACAGTTGGGGTTAAGTGACTTGCCCAAGATCACATGGCTAGTAAGTATTAAGTGTCTGAGGTCAGATTTGAACTCAGTTCCTCCTGACTCCAGGGCCGGTGCTCTGTTCACTGCACCACCTAGCCAAACCTCAGCCTTCTTTCTTGCTCCTATTTCATTTTGGGCCCAACTCATTGTCCATCTCCTGTGCCTGTCTAAGAGCTACTTAATGATGGATTGTCTCAGTGGGCTTCCCACTCAACCGTATGTTAATATCAGATCAATGTAAATAATGTTTTTTCTAATGTGGATTGTTAGGTTGATGCTTATGGAGTGGTTGTGGATTACACTAAGAAAATCTGGAAATGTTCTAGGGCTTGATGCAATCAGCACAATGTTGTCTATGCCAGGAGCCTCTCAAGACCCTTGCTCTCTGAAGAGTATCTGTTCAGCACACCTTACATGTCCTGAGGCATGTACCATTGGTGAGTATGCATCTCCTTGCTATATGTTTGACTTGGTATTTCTAACCAAAGGATCACTAATACTAATAGCAATCATAGCTAGCACTTTGTGATCTGTAAAGTTTACATATATTACTTTGTTTGACCCTCATAACAATCCTGGGAAGTAGGTGCTATTATTATACCTATTTTACAGATGAAAGAATTGAGGCAAACAGAGGTTATCACTTTCCCGAAGTCACATAGCTAGGAAGTGTCTGAGACTGGTTTTGAACTCAGGTCTTCCTGACTCCAAGTTCAGCACTCTATTTTACCACCTACCTATACAGTGATTTTTATGGTTGTATCTACCAAGGATACAGTCAGGAAAATACATTAGAACGTTTCTCTCTTCCCTAGCCATACGCTGTCAGCCTATTGAAATCCTACCTATTCTTGAAGTCCCAGGTCATATACCAACTCCTCCAAGAAGCTCTACCTGATTGTCTTCAGATGGAAGTGAGGGTTCCCACAACTTGGGCACCAGTCTGGGAGAGTTTTTCCTCTAGTATTTAGCTTGTTTACTTCAGTAGATGATGAAATTTTGAGCAGGTAGACCTTGAGGGTGGTAATTCAGAGTCCAACGTGGCTTGGGTTTTGGCTTTTAAAATACATTCATACTGCTTATATTTGATGTTGATGTAAATTATACCTCTTAAATCTGTAATAACTAGGAGCGGCTAGGTGGCACAGTGAGTAAAGCTCTGGCACCGGAGTCAGGAGGACCCGAGTTCAGTTCTGGCCTCAGACACTTAACACCAACACAAAAACAACTAGCCATGTAACCTTGGGCAAGTTACTTAACCCCAATTGCCCTCCATAAAGCAAAAAAAAATCTGTAATAAGTAGAATATCTCTTGAAAGCCAAGTCACCAAGCATCGATCAGACACCTACTGAGCATATGTAGGGGAGCGTCACTACTTTGAAAACTGGGGCAGGTCTTTTTGTTGACTTGGAAGTGCTGAGCAGTGCCAATCCTACACCTAATATAAAGTTGAAGGGCCTAACATAACTCTTACGGTATTTTCAGTATCTCCTCCCTAGGGGCCGGTTCTAGACTTTGTAACTAAGGAGGGATGGAGGGAATTTGAAGAAGATATGATGGTATCTCTAACCCATCATGTCTATACTAAGCTCATCATCATGGTGTAGAGTCAGAGGATATATGTTCAGATATCCACCTACCTCTGTTGTCTTAGACAAGTCCCTTCCCATCCCTGGGCCTCAGTTTCCTCCTCTGTAAAATGAGAGGAACTAGAAGATCTTGGAGGTCCTTTCTCACTCCAGGTCTGGTGATCCTCTGACCATGTCCCTCTCCATTACCATGGGAGTAATCTTCAGAGACTGTAGGGTTCTATGACTCACAGTCGTATAGCGACACTGATAAAATGTGGTAGAAAAAAGATAGGCCCTCATTTCAGAATAAGTCTCGTGAAGAAAGATCAAGGGCCTAGATTTTGACATGCAGTTCTATGGACAGTTTATAGAATTTGCTCATCAGTATAGCTTTCCAGGACAGACAGTACATATGGGCATGAATTTGGCCCCAGAATTAAAGAGGATGAAGAGGAGGAGGAGGAGGAGAAAGATCATTCACACCTTTAGCTAGACTCAGACCAAAAAACTCTCCATTGTATTTGCATATTGTTTCCTCCATTAGAATGTTAGCTCCTTTCTTTGTATCTCCAGTTCTTAGCACAGTGCCTGGCACATAGTAAGCACTTAGCAAATTCTTGTTAACTGACTGCCTCTCTCCTCTCTCCCTCATGTCTCTGTATGCTTCCTTGCCCCAAGTCAGGTCACCACCATATAATGAAATAGAGTCAGAAGAGACAGTAGCCCAAGGGGAATAAGGGGATGATTTATTAGCAGTCTTCACCAAGAATTCAGAAACTCTCACATTCGGTATACCACCTCTTCCCCCTTGGTCATTTGGTTGTTCCATGAACATAATCACAGCCATTGTTAGTCCCCAAACAGCAAAGAAACTCAAAGAGAATTCAGCCTTAAATACCCAGGAAATAGAAAAATGAAATCAGTCACTTCATGAAAGCTCTAATGAAGAAACTACATATAGATGGACTAGAGAATGAATCAGGGGAAACTCCAGAATACCATTGCCCTTTCAGAGAGAACCCAGGGAAGGCAAGTTGGCCTGTCCAGATCTGTGTCTCTTGGAGTAGAAAAACTGAAATGAATTGCAAAAGACTTCTCAAAAATTAATGAGGACCCAGAGAAGCTCTAGGAGTAATTTCCTCTGGTGATCCAGGCTTACCAGTTCTGCTGGAGAAACATGATCCAGCCACTCTGGTTCCTGTGCAGAAAGGACCAATTACAAAAATTATTTCCCACTATTTCCTGGCCAACCACTGAACTGAGCTTTGAGATGAAAGAGCTGAATTTTCATCACAAATTGAAAGAATTCTAGGGCAAATGCCTTTAGGAAGTTATAGAAGCATTCCCTAAGAAGGCAGACTTGGACAGGATTTCTCCATGCCAGCAAGACAGCTAAGAAACCCTGCTGCTTTATATGTAGCACCTCTTACAAAGGGGGAAGTGCACAGTAGGACTCAAAGATTCTTCCTTTATGCTTCAGGCCTTTTTTCTGCCCTCAAGTTATACTAGCTTCTTTCTCTGCCTCCTTATGTAACTCTGAAACCCTGCAAATCCTAGTGGCTGAAGCATCTTCAGGACTCAAGTGTTAAGGCTTACTCTTTCTTTTGGTGACTGAATCTTCTTTGAATGGTCTATGCTGGTATCCAGGCCTAGTTTTTGGAGAAGCCATGTGGTTCTGCCTTCCCCAGAGACCATCTGTATTACATCAGCTCTCCTGATTCCAATGGCCCCAAGACATGTTTGTATTCCTCTTTGAAATCTGTGCCCAGGCACTGGCCCACACACGAAGGAAGTTTTGATTTTTGGGTTTTTTTTTCCTATCTGAGGACTGTGTCCAGGTCTTGACTAGATGTTTCTCTGATGAATCAGTGCCAGAATGGTTTTTCAGGATCCTTTTTCTACAGCTATGCAGCAACAAAATTATTTTCCACAAGCAGTACCAGTATGTGACAATTTCCATTAAAAGTTAAAAAAAAAATTCTTTCAGAAAGGGTACTGAGGAGAGTAGAATTATGCAAGATGCCATAGGAGGCAAAGGGTTTATGGGAAAAAAAAGGTTCAAGAAACTAGGATTATTCAGATTAAAGAGGAGAAGACCAAAGGGTTTCTTAATGGCTGTCTCCAAGTATCTAAAGACCTTTTCAAGAGACACTGGTAGATGACTGGCCTTTATGATTTGCAAAAAAACGAAACTAAGCTTCTTTATGGGAGCCTGGGTTCAACACATATAGGAATTTTCTAACATAGGAATCAAATTTTGATTCCTTGCCTCCTGTCTGGGTGGGATATAAGGGGCCACTGCCTAGTGGGCTAGGTCCCATTTCCCTGACCTTTGCAACCTGCTTAAGAAACTGTAGTGGAGAATCTCCTTAAGGACAAAGTTACAGAGAATGAAGGCATGGCCAGGAGAAGCAGATCCAAAATCAGTGACTGCACTTTGTTCACTGTATTAATAGGAATATCAAATAGTGTCTTTTTTATTTTTTGCATGTCTCAGCTGCAGAAGCATTTGTAAAACTATCTTTACCTAAAATTGAAGGTTGTGTCCAACTTGCATTTTCAGTGCAGCAAAATCCTTAAAGTTAATGAAGGTGTGGGGCTCTCTTAAGACACATCAAATCTTCACTGTGCACTTATCCTGTAGAATTTGGTATATTAATTTTTTAAAATTACATTTTACTCATTTGTTTTTGCCCAAATGAGGATATCTTGATTTGGGTTGTGAATAAGCTGTTGTATAGCTTCTAGGGCAGGAGTGGGGAACCTGCAGCCTCAAGGCCACATGCCACCTGTTCTAGAGTGTGTCTCACATCTGGCTCTCCTAGGTCAGCTAAACTTAGTCAGCTCAACCTTCATATCTTGGAGAAGTGAACATTGGATTAGGGTTTGGAAGAAACTTTAGAGATCATCCAGTTCTGCCCTTTCATCTCACAGAAGGGGAAACTGAGCCCACAGCGGGGAAGGGGCATCCCTAAAGTCACACAGATTGAAATCTCAGCCCCCCTACACCCAAATCCACTGCTGTTTCTGCCAGTCACTGTCCTCTTCCTGTCCCAATATCCTTGGCTCTGCTCTAGGCAAATACATGTGCTGGCTTTGCACTGAACAAGAATTTCTTGTCCCTGCTTCTATGGATTTGAACGTAGCACTTCTTCCAGCTCCAATGGCCTTTTTTTTGTTCCTCCCCCATTTGGGATAGTTTTCCCTATCAGCATGTAGTTTTTCTGGGGGAACTCTTTAAAAAATAAGGCCGTCTGCACATTCCTTATTGCACTCTTCTCTTGCCCACCTGTCTGCACCTATATGCATTCCTTTGCTTTGGGGACCAGTGCATATGAACACCTGCTCTGAACCTCAGAGTCTTAGGGAGTTGCCTGAAGGATTTCCTCGGGATCATCCAGTATGTCTTAGACGGGGAGCTTGTTGCCAGGACTTCTTGACTCCAAAGCAAATCCTTCCCCGTCTACTTGTACTCTGTTGATTGACACTTATTTTTAGGGGCAGCTAGGTGGCGCCTTAGTGCACAGAGTACACGACCTGAAATGGGAAAGTCTCCTCTTCCTCAGTTCCAATCTGGCCTCAGATGCTTACTAGCTGTGTGACTTTGGGCAAGTGACTTCACTGCTTTTTGCTTCAGTTTCTTCAACTTTAAAAGGACGATAATAGCAGCACCTACCTCCCAGGGTTGTAGTAAGGAGGAAATTCGATCATTGTAAATTGCTCAGCCCGGTGCCTGGCCACAGTAGGTGCTGTGTGCATGCTATTTTATTATTATGCTGTGTATGGAGTGTATATGTCCAGCTAGCTTCAAAGCCACTTCAGGGTGCGAATGCTCTCCTTTCTTTAGTTCTTAGCATACTCTATAGTTTGTATTGCACTTTAACTTCAGAGAAGCACTCAGTATACTGTTGTGTATGTAGTTGACCAGGTAACAAACACGGTAGGGATAAAAATTTTGGCTTCTATTTTTGGGGGACAAAAACAAAAATATGTTTGATACCGTAATTTGGCAGTATGTTTTTTTAAGAAAAAAATCTACACTTTGATTTTTCTTAAGACATAAGACATTTTTAAAGTAGTTGATTCCCCTTGTTTCTTACAAATCACCTCCCCTAAAATGGTATTCACAGGATTGTCAAATCACTTAACATCCCAAAATGCCATTGGCTTGGCTGCTTCCTCTCTCCCTCCCCTTCTTAAGCAAATGACTGTACATACCCAGAGACTCACAAAACACAGACACTAGGGTCCTGGAGAAAACATAGATGTTTAATTACACTGGGTTCTTTCCCTAAGTCAGACGCTATGTCCTCGCTATGTTTTTCCCCCAAAACACTTGAGGTATCTCCAAAAAGGAGAGAACAGTCTGTTTCCTTAGGGAGTAATAGATATAATTTCCATCTTTGGAGCTAAAAATCCATTTACAGAAGTGAATTCTTCTAGATTTCATCCATGTTTCTCAAACATGAGAACTGGAAATAGCATTTATTTGGGATATCTTTATGTGTCCTATTAAATTTTAAAAAGCCATTTCAAAAATAAAAGGAGACATCAGCAATTTGGGGGCAGCTAGGTGGCACAGTGAATAAAGGACCTGTCCTGGAGTCAAGAGGAGCTCAGTTCAAGTTCAGTCTCAGACTCCTGATATACTTACTTGCTGTGTGACCTTGGGCAAGTCACATAACCCCAACTGCCTTGCCTTCCCCCCTCAAAATAAAAAAAAAGCTATTTCTTATTCAATCATAAAAAGATATTCCTGGGTCACCTGGAAATCTGATAGACAGTAGTGTGCTGTGGTTGAGAGGCAGCATGACATAGTGAATAAGGCAGGAAACCTGAGTTCAAATTCATCCCCAAAGTTTAATAGCTGTGTGACTCAGCAGAGATCACTTAACCATTCTGTACCTCATTTTCCTCATATGTAAAATAAGGGTGGGCACCAATGGAAGGAAAGGGAATTCTTTCCCATGTGCCCATTCCCCACATCTGGCCACTATTTTATGCTATTGACCCTGAAGAAGGCCAGCTAGTTCAGTTTCTCAAAAAGCGGAAGAATAAGAAGAAAAAGAAAGCTTAGTTATTCTGAAAATCAGTTTCTTTAGGCATTATCAGTATTTGAGGCAGTGGATTCAGGGGGAGGGGGAAAGGAGAGGAGAAATCTTTCAAAGCTAGGCAAGGTGAATGTGTAAGTTCAATAGATAAGACAAAGTATCTTTCTCCCCTTCTAGCAGTTTAAAAAACAAAGCAACAAAAAAAAGTTGTCCATTTTGTCCTTTCCCCCCTACCTTTGATGATCTGAGACTTTATTCCATTTTTCACTACATGGCTATTCAGCTGAGAAGATAATTCTTCTGCACAGCTATGAGAACAAGCAGTAGAAGGAGAGTTTGCTGGCACCAAATAGCACTCACTGTCAGAGTATTATCTGTCCTTGGTGGTGGGACTAACCAATTAGAGGCAGCACAATCCATGTTGCCACCCAGCCAGTTGTGATGTTTGGTGAAATGTGCTGTGTGCCAAGTGCCCAGATATAACCTTCAGCAAACACATTTTTCCTTATTCCCTTAGTTCATTTCTTTCGGTTAGGATTTGAATTTACACTCAACGAAATAAAAATCTTTGTGCAGAATAGAGAACTTTCAGAAATGGAAAAATGGTCTTTTCTTTTACACTTGTTAGGAATAAAGTGTTTTGCAAGCACAACCTAGGGAGAGTGAGAGAGTCCTAAATATGTATAAATCAGAGACAAGAGGACTGAGTTTAGAAATGCATATTAAACAAAAATGGACGTCTGGAATATTCTTCGACATAACTGGTGAGAGAACTAAAAAGAATTTTCTAGTTAAGTGAAGTATCTGATGCCATAGGCCTGAAGGACTTGGAAAACCCATGTGGTTTCTAAACAACACTAAATAGAAATGAAAATACTGCATATTTCCTGTGATAACATTCAACAAGTTTTTGTGACTCATTCTTTGGAACTTGAAAGCACATTTGTTTCAGTATAGTGGAAAAACAAATAAATCTATTGTTAAAAGACCTGGGTGTTAATAGTAGCCCTCTGGTTGTGTGACCTTGGGAAAGTCACTTCTCTTCTGAACCTCAGTTTTCTTCACCTTTAAAACAAGAGGGTTGGACTACATGATCTCTAAGGCTCCCTCCACTGGTAATAATGCTGTGAGTGGTGAAATGGTTAATACCAGGGCCTCCCCCATCAGTATTACAAAATGTTCTCTCACTCAATACAGTCTTGGTTATTGAGTGCCTATGTATATGTCCAGCCCTGTGCTCAGAAGAAACAAGTTTGTCACTTTTATAATCCAAAAATAGATGAGTATAGGAACAGGTATGCTCAGAACTGGCCCGGTTAATACAGGATCAATAAATGAGTCGTTGGTGGTACCTTTCTAGCCAGGAAAAAAAATGAAATTTCTTGGAGAAGACATATGGATAGGAAGTGAGATACTGAAGGCAGGGGAATGTCATGTGCAGATATCTGCCCACAAGAAAACAGAATCACATGCCCAGGAAATTTGGAAAGTTGTCACATATGACCTTTCTTAACATGGCAAATTAACCTCCTATGAATACTTGACTATAATTTGAACTCAAAAAATCAAAACAATGGTACTTTCATCCAATCCTAAAAGGTGAAACATCACTTAAAAACAGATGCTCAAAAAAATTGTACTGTAGAGGCTGGGATGCTCTTCCTGGATAATGTCTTTGTGACATATGTTTACAAAATCTGAAAGGAAATTTGGAAGCTTACTTACTTTCCTTTTGCCCTTCAAGAAATGCTTGGCATTTGCATTGAGCTCCAAAAGCTCAATGTGACTGGGAAGCCATTTACTGGTGTTGACAATCCCAAGCTCCAGACAAATGTGGTAGAATTAAGAAACAGAACATAGTGCAGAAAACTTCTGCTTCCAAAGAAAATCAGCAAGCATTTGTGAAGCACCTTTTATGTGCCAGACACTATGTTCAGTACCAAGGATATAAAGACGAAAATGAAATAGTCCCTGCCCTCAAAGAACTTACATTCTGCTTGAGGAAAACAACAGGCTCAGAGGTAAATACAGAATACATGCTCATGTATACATAGTGATTTGGGGGTGAGGACACTTACAATGAGGGGAATCAGGAAAGGCCTCTTGAAAGAGAAGATGTGTGAACGGATCCCTGAAGGGAACTGAGGATTCCTAGAGAAAGAGGTGAGAAGGAAGAGCATTGAAGGCATAACCTATACAAAGATATGGGGATGTGGGAGATGGAATAGGCCAATTTGACCAGGGCATAGAGTGCATGAGAGGGAGAAATATATATGATCAGCCTGGAAATATAGGGATTTAAAGACCAAATCAAGGAATGAATCTCTGTTTTATCTCAGAAGTAATGGGATAAAAAATGGGGAGAAAATTTGTAACTCAAAATCTTTCGGAAATGAATGATATAAATTAGAAGTTAATAAAGCATTTGATAAAAAAAAGTAATAGGATATAATCCAGTCTGTACTTCATCATGTAACTGGAACCTGTGGAGTGGACAGATTAGAAAGGGTAAAGAATGGATACAGGGGAAACAAATTAGGAGGTTATTTAGCAGTTCACAGAAGAGGAGATGAACACTTGAATTATACTATTCATTTTGTGTATAGAGAGAAAGCGAGGAATGTGAAAGCTGAAGTGGTAGAATTGGTATGACTTAGCAGCTGATATGGGAAGTGAGTGCAAATGAAGAATTGAGGACGATTGCAAATGTGGATGCTTAGAAGAATAATAGTGCCCTCCACAGAAATTTAGAGTTAGGAAGAGGGTTTGGAATTCTTGAGTCTGAGGTGATTTGTGTGACATCCAAAGATGTTCACCAGACAGTTAGATATGGGAACTTGGCATGTCTGTATTTGGGAGTCATCTGCATCTAGGAGATGGTTGATTCTGAGGAAGATGATGATATTACTATGCAATAGTATAAAAGGAGAAGAGAAAAGAGGTCAGGAAAGAGCCCTGAGGTACACCCACCCATACAAGGAGAGCATGCTGGATGATCCTGTAAAGGATGCTAAGACGAATGGATAGGAAAAGAAATGTCATGGAGAGGTATCCAGAAAACTTAGGGAGAAAAGAATTTCTAGAAGTAGGGGTGGTCAGTGGTGTCAAATGCTGCAGAAATGACCTCTGACAAAGATGAAGACTGAGAAAACTCCAGTAGATTTAGTAGTAAAGAGATCATCAATGGTCTTGGAGTGAGTAGTTGCATTCACGTGGTAGTGAGGAAAGCTAGATCACAAGAGGTTAAGGTGAGAAAGTAAAGGCAATGAATCCAGAAAATTTTTCTGAAGAGTTTGGCTGTGAAGAGAGAAGAAATACAGGAGATGAAAAGATTGTAGGATTGGGGGAATTTTTGTAGGGTGGGGGATATCTGAACATGCTTATAGACAGCAGGGGAGGAACTAGTGGATAAGAAGTTGAAAAGTAAGGCGATGGGGAAATTAAGGAACAAATTCCTCAAGAAATAAGAAGTGATGGGATTAAGGGAACAAGCAAAGTGGTCAGCATTGGTCAGAATAAAGGCCCCTCCTTGTCAGAGACTGGAGGAAATGGAGGAAAGACTGGGAGATGACAGTAAGGTGGCACAAATTTGGGAAAAGAGGAGAGGGTGTTCTATTCCAATGGCTTTATTTTGTTTAGTGAATTGACAGGTGAGGGTCTCTGATCACAGAGTGTGAAAGTGTGATTATAGCAGAGTTCAGTAAGGCATGGAAGACTTGGAACAGCCACTGTGTGATGTTGATCAAGAAGAATTAAAGAATTGACATGCAACTGTGATGGACACAAAGGAACTGGGAGTGGAGGGGCAGGGAAGGGAGCTTCAGCAGAGGCAACACCCAAGTCTGGATCACAAGGATTCTAGATGGAGACAGATTGCAGTAGATGGTCCATGTCCTTTCCAGTAGCAATAAGAATATTCAGTTGATTCCTATGACCCAAGGAAGAGGTTGAGGCAGTGTTCAGGTGTGCCCTGGCATCTTGATTAGGTGATGGAGGCAAGATGACTAGATGGAATGAGGCTCACTCTAGGGCCTGGATTCTTAGAATAGGTGGAGTGAAAAGCAGCTCTGCCTCAGGCCCAGGCCAGGTTCTAAAAGGAGGAAACTATGAAGTTGTGGTAGGGGGAGAGTGTTCACAGGATCACTGCTCGTGGTGGAAGAGGAGGTGGGGTAATGCCCAGAGGCAGGAGAGCTACATGGGAAACAAAAAATAATTTTATAAAATATGTTACAACCATTACATACTTATTAGTTTGGACAAATATGTCAGATGAGCGTCGGAATTTGTAGAAAACCTCAATTGTGGGATTTGTTTTCTTTAAAAAAAAGTTTTACCTTCAAGTATATATAACAAAAGCTAGATAACAGAATGTTATCATGATGTGCATCTTCTCAGACTGACTTTATTGAATGCTCATGGAACAGCAGTTTGGTGGCAATAGTGCTGAACTTGAAGTAAGAAGAAACCTGCATTTCAATCCTAGACCCAACATTTACAGCTGTGGAACTGTGGGCAAATCACTTAACCTCCCTGATCCAAAATCTCATCTTCTATCTACTTCAAATCAAGTAATATATTTGTATAAAGTGCTTAATACATGGCTTAGCACATAGTAGGCACTTAATAAATGCTGCTTTCCTTCATTCCCTTCCTTCTTTCCTACCTTTATATTTGAGCTGCAAAAAGTGTTTTATGAATCCAAAGTTACTATATAAATACAAACTCTTATTAAAATGATTGGTAATTAGCACCTTAACCTCAGTGCTGGAGTGGAGCGAGCTCTGCCCTGAACACCAAGAGATCTGAATTCTTCTTCCTTCCCACAGTGTAGTGAAGGAGACTTGAAGTATCCTTGGATAAGTGACTTCACTTTTCCATGCCTTAGTTTCCCCCAATATACAATGAGAAGCTAAGGCACTAGATGATCTGTAAGGACCCTTCCAGCCCTCACGGTCTGATTCTAAAATCCCCAATTCACAAGTGTTAGAACATAGTCCTATGCTCTTAGGGAGGCTAACCAGTCTCCTCTTATTTGTGTTTCCATTGTTAGTGGCTGAAGAAATCCTTTCTTTAGAGTTCAGAGACCAAATTAAGCTCAATCTGTCTCTCAATGATCACAAATTCTGAATGGATGAGATCTGAATAAATGAGGTTTTATTGAAGTAAGTTACACATGTAAGTTTTTGAATGCTACACCATCCTCTTGGCTGTTCTAACAGGATTGGCCACTGGAATTAGAAGTCAGGCTGAAAGAAAGCAATCAAGTCAGGAAAAGCCATTCTGGAAGTACCAATGCCTGGCATTGATTTTTCAGGCACACCATCCCACTGACACCTCTAGCAGGGAGAGAGGAGGATGCAAATGCATGAGCAGGTAAAGCTATATAAACCTATCCCTAAGGTTGAATTAGAGCCTAAATCACCTTTCTGACACATCTAGTACCAATTAACCAGCCCACTGCCCCGAGAAAAGCAGACGCCGCTCTGATTTTCTGTTCTACATCCTCAATAGGATTTCAGAGGGAAAAATAAAGAGATACCTTTAATCTTTCTCATCTGCTTATGTGCTTTCCTTCCCAATGAAGTGGGAGGTGTGAACATAAAATGAGCAGATAATTTTGTCTTTTAGAAGAACACTGTTTATGACTTAGAGAAAATATCGAGTAATGTGTCGCCTAAAAATATCCAATTGTCAATATAGTCACATCTACCAACAGCCTCCCCCAATTTGGTAGGGATCAAGTAAGGGTGTTGGTGTTGGGGGAAGTAGAGAGAGTTATCAGCTCTGCTGCACTTCTTACCTCACTGCCATTGCCTTTCTGGCTTGGGACCAATCCAGCTTGTTAATGCCTGAAAGCTGTGCCCAGTGGTAGCCCAGCCCACTCTTCTGACCTCTGAGGCTCCATTCTAACTTAGTGGATTTGTGGTCCAAAGGACCCCCTTAGTTTGGCAGAGGTTGGTTGTGAAAAAAATGTGAGGTGCTCATAGGAGGAAGAATGTTGGGAAAAATGAAGTGTTAATAGCACAAGTATGCTTTGTTTCCCCAAATCCGCCACCATCTTGGAACTAAGATACACGTGTACAAATACTCCTGGGCATATAGTGCCTCCCCAGCCTTCTTTCTCCCCCACTCAGACCTCAGAAAATGGCCCAGTCCAGTTTCAACGATGTATTTTAACCCATTGTCTTTGTGCTTGGATCATTTCCTAATATATCAATTGATTCCCACTCCTCAGGAATAAGAAACCTGGGATTATTTATGATTTGCTTAATAATCGCATAATCCAAGCACAAGAACAACAGGTTAACTAACCACCATTTTGCCTTTGCTATTATGTCTGCCATTCACCCTGATCTCTCTTTGTCCTGAGCTCTGAGTTATTGCCACTTCTTCAATATTGGCTCCATGTTCTGCCTTAGCTTCAGTTTGTATGAGAGTAAATGGGGATGACTTGAGAAGAGCCCAAGGAGGGAGAAGCGGGATTTTTTTCTAAAGCATATCGCACCCTTCCAGAGGATTGCTTTTAAATGTGAAACCAAGAAACTTATAATTAGTCTGATTTTTAATGAGCTAATCAAAGTAAAGTGCTTTGTAGATGTTAAAGTATATAGAGTTGTTGTATTTGATTCATTTCAGTCCTCTCCGACTCTTTGTGACACCATTTGAGGTTTTCTTGGCAAAGATGCTGGAGTGGTTTACAAATCCCTTCTTCAGCTTATATTACAGATGAGGAAACTGAGGCAGACAGGATTAAGGGATTTCTCTATGGTCACACAACTAGCAAGCGTCTGAGGTTACATTTGCATTCCAGTCTTCCTGTCTCCAGGTCTGACTCTATCCACTGTACCCACCTAGTGCTTACTATTAGCTTGTAAGAGAAGGGCTAGTAGAGAGAAGAGAATTCTCTCTCCATGAGACTCAATTTTCCCTTCCCTTGAACAGGAATCAAACCATACCTTTGATAGTTTGGGTGTTAGGTATGCTTTTGCTAGGCATCTTCCCATAAGTACAGGGCTAGTCCCCTCAACAATTCGGAGTATCTCTCAAAGAGGCACTGTAATATCTCCCAGCTCATGACTGTACTTGGGCCACTGGCTTTGAGATGGCCTGGGTTTGGCCTCCAGGAAGTTCTTCCTTTCTTGCTCAAGGAACCATACCCCCTCCTCCTTTTTTTAAACACTACTTGTTTTAAGTTTCCTTGTCTTCACAGTGCTTGAAAATGCAGGAACCTCTTTAAATACATAGTATATTTTACATACTCTATGTTCCGCCTTGTCTGTGCTATTAGGTGTTGTCTGAACTTAACATCCTATCTCCCATTTCTAGGCATTTGTCAAGGCTGTACCCAATGCCAAGAATGTACTGTCCTGCCCCATGTCTTTAAGAATTCTTAGCTTCCTTTAACTTCATTTCAGGTGTTACTTCCATATAGCCTTTTCTGGTCCCTCCAACCCTTCTCCCAACCCTTGCCTAGGAGAGAGTGGATCTATAATAAGGAATGGAGATGATTCCTCCTTAAATTGTTCTAGGGCACATAGTTAGGGTGTCTTCTATACCTCAATCACCTTATATCTTATGTTCTCATCCCTCTCAATGTCAAATCGCGTATCACCCCAACTCTATGCTTCCGAAGAATGTAAGTTCCCTGAGGGTAGGGACTCAGTGCCTAACTCAATACCTTACATATACTAGGCACTTATAAATGCTTATTAAATTGAATTGAAGACATATGATCAAGCAGATTATTGCTTTAAACTGAAAAAAGTAAGCACAAGCTGTGAATAAAAGGATGTAACACCTAGAAGCAGGAGAAAAACAAATATAATATGTAGGTCTCTTTTTACTAAATGATGCGAAGAATTGTTCCAACGATAGTGGAAGCAGAACTCATTCTGAAGGCTGAAAAAAGTTTCTTTATTGTCTTCACAGTGTCTGAAAATGCAGTAAAATCTCTTTATATCGATGTGGGAGACCAGGATGAACCAGGATGGCCTATGGGGCCACCCATTTTCATGGCAGCTATTGGGTGGGACGTGGACAGACATGATTATTTGAAGGTTGTGATTTCATATCTGTATCACAGTGAACTCTGAGAGAACACAATCCTATTATAGACACACTCTCAAGCAGTCTAAGAATGGGCACTAGAGATGGTCAGTCATTTCATTTCCATAATTGAAAGAACATTCATTTAGTTCTAGTCATACAAACTCTACTAAACGTTTCCTTTCTGTGACTTAAGAAAGAAACGGAAAGGTTCGTGTTGACTCCTGTATGATTTCAGCTAGATTTCTCAATGTTTGGATGGTTTGGATTTTCCAAACTTGGTATAGTGGGTAGAATGCTGGCCCTAATTCCGCGTTGGGAAGGCCCAGGTTCACATCTCATCTTTGACAGTGATCTTTATGACTGGGCAAAGATGTGATTGAACAAAACAGCCTCCAAGGTCTCTTCCAGAACGATGAACTTGTGTCTGACCTTGATCAAGTCACTCACTCTGGGTCTCTCAGCCTTTTGTTTCTCCTCTGGAAAGTGAAGGGATATCAGTAGTTGACATTTGAGTCTCTTGCCAGTTTTAAACCAAGGTTCCTATTTTGTGCACAGTTTCTCCTTCTGGAAAGAAGTAGCTGGCGGCACAGTGGATAAAGTGCTGAGCCTGGAGTCAGGAAAACCTTAGAAACTTACTAGATGTGAGACCCTGGGCCAGTCACATAACCTCTGCCTTAGTTTCTTCAACTATAAAATGGAGATAATAGCACCTACCTCTCAGAGTTATTTTGAGAATGAAATGATGTAATAATTTTTGTAAAAAAAACACTTAGCCTGGGTGCCTGCCATATAATAGGCACTGTAGAAATGCTTATTCTCTTTCTCCCCGGACAGTACATTTCAGTGGCTGTGTAGGTATTGTTGTTCAATACAAGGAATGCTGAAGTCCCATTGTGCAGAAACATTAGAAATTATGCCGGCTCTATTTTCATGTAATCCTTTTTTTCTTCTCTTAAAGTCTGACTTGCTCCCATTGATTTGCTTTCATCAGAACTAACTAATGGAATATTTCCTAACAGAAAGGAATATTTCAAAACTGGACATATTTCGAAATGGAAGTGGAATACGTTTGACTTAAGGGTCCACAAATGTCGCCATCAATCACCTCCTTCCCAATCCCAAGTTAAAGCTGTCTGCATAACAAGAAACATTACAGCTTCTTGGTGATATATAAAGAAAAAAAGTTAGTAAATGCCCCTGAAAGCTGTAGGGTTTTCCCCCCTTCTTCATCTTATTGCCCAGTCATTAAGGATTGCTTAAGAGGAGGAGGAGGAGATGGGGAAAACTTTAAAGTAGAAACTTCCATTAATTCCATATATCACAAGTTCAGAGACATGAAACTCAGAAAGCAGAGTCTAAATTACCCATATAACCTGCAAAAGCATAACTCTCCCAGTCATTGGTTGAATGTAGACTGGTAGCATTCGTGGGGATTTTTTAATATTACATCAAAGTAAAATTACTCTGATTTTTTCTAATAATCATGGTGAAAGAAATGGATCACAGTTGGTCTGCTTCTATGTTGCTTATGAATGAATGTGTCATGTAGCTAATAACACTTTATCTCATCATGGAAGGCAGATGATGTCAGGAAGGATTTCTGTCCATTTTGGTTTCCTGCAGTCACATTTCTTTTTCGAGAGTTACGTTTTTTTCAAGGGTCATTGTCAAAGAAGCCTGCTGTTTAAACCTGAATGGAATATCATTCCATTTAGGAAGCATTGTATACCTGTTTCATTGCACAGAAGCATAAGGAGATACAATGCATCATGGTCACTCAGCATGCAAGTATGGCCCCTCCACTCTGAGAACCTTGCCTGGCCAGGAATGGAGGCTAACCCAAATCCATCTTCCAGGCTAATTTTCAGATTTGTTCTCTTCAGCCTACTTTGAGTCTCTTGTCCTGGACTCAGCCCTGCTTGTAGTTTCTCCCCCTCCTTCACCTCTTCTCTTGGCCCTAGATGCCTGGCAGATCTTGAAAACTGTCAGGGATCAGGAAGTTGAGCAATGAAAGGAAGTGAAGTATTGCCTCTTTCCACTCCAGTTCCACTTTCTGTCACTTCAGCCTCGGTTTAATGTTTTGCAGGAATACAGAGTGCAGGGTCTTTCCTTGATTGTTTCCTAGGCAAGACCAAAGTTAAGGCCACCATTCCATTCAGGGCAGAACATTAGAAGGTAGCAATAGCTGGCTTCCAACATCAACTCTACCGTTCATCCATCAGCCAGGTGACCTTGCTAAATCCCTTAACAAAACCAGAAATTTTGTACTTGAAGGCTTACAGAGTACTTTTTTTCCTAATAAACTTGTGAGGCAGGTATAGAAATGTTATCCCTATTTTATTGATAAGGAAAATGAGGCACCCACATGGAAATGAAGGGCCTTGCATAGGGCCACATAGCTAGGAGAAAGTCTTGGGGTTGATATTGAAGCCAGCTTTCCACATTGCAAAGGCCGAGCTATTGTTGCTTGCTGCTTCTGTTGTTCTCCACTCCCCCAGTCCTCCACACTGCTTCTTCCTTAACCTCTTTGGGATTCAGTTTCCTCCTCTTTAAGCAAGAGGGTTGGGTTAGGTAATCTTTAAGGTATCCTCTGGCATTCTAGAATTACTGTGTTCTGTTCCAGGGAAGGATATGGAAATATGTCCTCCCCAGTTTCACTCTGAGAGTCTCTCTCTGCTCCTGTAACTCTAGCCCATGTTGACATGAAACATGGGATCCTCAGCACTTTCCATGTATGTCTGCCACCTGGACATCCTACAGTAATAGATTAGGGAGTTGGGTATCCTATCCTATGTTTGTGGGCATATATCGGCTAACCCCCCTGAAGAGAGTTCCCAGGCCAGGCATGGTATGGTTCCATCCACATCACATAGGTGGGGGGGCGTTGAATGGGATGGCCTTTGTACCTTAGGGCAGGAAGAAGGAATTGATTAATTTGTTAAGGTCAGAGTTGGACTATGTGACCTCTCAGGTCCCTTCCAGCTTGGAGCTTTGGGGATTCTTTGACTCTAAGTTCCCTTTTCCTCTCCTCTGTGTAAAAACTTCAGAGTAATTTCCTCTAAAGATTGGAATAAATCACCTGCTTCTGAAAATTGGCCTCATTGTAACCTTCTAAATAGAAATCTGAGAGGTTTTTTTTAAATTTTATTTTAATATTAGATCTTTCCCCCAGTACTTAACTGAATATGAGGGTTAAGAAGCATAGACCTTCTGTTCCCTCCATCTTTTCTGTTCTTATATTTTTCATTTTCTTGTTCACTTTAATTGGTTCCCCACTGACTAGACTTTTTATAATATATTGTTTTTTGATCCATTATAATTTTCATTATCCACTTAGTTTCTAAATGTCCCAGGTTTAAATCATGCAAATGTATGCCTTTGGAAAAGAAAAATAATATTCCTCTTTGTAAGGGCTTGGTTGCTTTATGGTATCATGGATTGTGTTTCCCTTCCTTTTAAGTATATAAAAAGACACTTTAAGTATGTGCTGATATATCCACTACCCTCCCTGAATACCTCAAGGGGATTTTGCCATGAATTCAGTCCATTTTTTTCTCCTTTTGAAAACTCCTCTTCTAACATTCACAAGTAATGGGAATCCTGACTCCATATACACTATCATTTGATTCCACCTCCGCCTTGATTTCTTGGTCCACACCTCCAAGAAGAGAAAATTCCAGGGCAAGGAAGCAGAGCTAGACAATTCAGAGGAGTTTAGAGATCTCTTTCTCTGGCTATGTGTTTCTGTTGAAGCCAGTCTGATTGCTTAGTAGAGGTTTAAAGCAGATCTTTGGGCAGGGTTAAAGATTCACTGTTCTGAGAATGGAGATGCCATTGTGATATTCCTATTGAAAGACAAAGCTGCCTGTGGTTCTAGGGCGTGCCCATCTTTGCCAACAGGGGATTGCCACCCTCAGGAATTGGGTCTTTGGGCATAAACCAAGTTATTCTAGGGAGAAATGGGTGAGGGGGAAAGAATCTTTTCTGCCCTCCATTCCTAAAAGGGAACATTGGTAGCACCCTCAGGGCTGACCTAGAGGCCACCAAATCCAGAGGGTTTCATTTGAATGCTATTAGGCTAATCCTAGCTACTATCCAAGCACCCTCGTTAAAGAGCTGAGCTGAGAAGAAAACAAAGCCATATGCTTGTATGAAATATTGCACTACAGGCAATGAAGACAGAGAAAGAGGAACAGGAAGAATGCATCTTGAGACATGTAACTTGAGGCATGGCTTCACCTGCCTTGTGGAGACCTAACCTTAGAAGAAATGCACAGGGCTTCGGAAGCAACATAGAACTTTGATTTAGTGCAAGTCATCAGATGGAAAGAGGCCCTCTGAGCTGAACACAGACAGTCCCCAACCCCCAAAGAAGAGAAAAACAATATTCTTGTTGCAGAAACAGATAAGGCAAGTAAATGGGAGATTGTTCACTTCAGAAAGAACTTTGTCCTTCAAAACCCCAGTCACTCTCTCACAGGGCTGTTTGCCTCATAGCCTCCTCTAGATAAGATCGCAAACATCCAATTCATGCAGTCAGTAAAAGCTTTCAAAGCCCAAATTTTCAATTTCTAAGGGAATACAACATAGCTAGGCCATTGATTCCTGTCTAATTACATTGATGTCCCCTCTAATCAAATGCAAAGCTTAACAGAAATTAAGACTGTTCAGTCTTTTCAAAATTGATATTTTATTTCTGTCTGCATGGATTTTGTCACAGGTTTTTTATCTCCTAAAAGTTATCCAGCCTATAGTCAAGTACTAATTTACACTTATTATAAAGCTGATGGTAAAATCCTGGACATGAGGCAATCAATATTTGATTCAGTTAACATTTCATGAAGATGAAAAATCACCTTAAGGAGGGAGATCTTATGGAGTTGGAAATTTAGCTTCAGCAAATAATTTTCTTGGTTACTTTCATTGTTTGTAGTTTGCTTTATAGTTATCTTCATTGACAGCTTGAACCCTCCCCTCCCCTAGCTGTATATTTTAAGGTAGAGCGTATAGCCCATGGTTCAAATAAAAAAAAAAACAAACCTGGTTCTGAAGTCAGAGAGTGTAGGTTCAAATATTGCCTCTAATGGTTACTATCTGTGTGACCTTGGGCAAGTCATGTTATCTCCTTGGGTCTCAGTTTCCAAGTCTTTAAAATGAGGGGGTTGGACCATTTGACCTCTGAGATTCATTCCAGGTCAGCCTTTGTGAAAATGAAGGCTTTTTTCAAATGGGAGAAATGAGGGTTAATAATAGTTACCGCATACCAAAAAACAAAATGTGTTTTTTCCTTTGTCAGCCAGCTTGGTTTTGCTTTTGGCCCAGCCTTCATTCTCTGAGTCTTATATCTTCATTCTTTCAGGTTGAGAGTACCTCCAAGTTTTTAAGAAAGAAAGTGCCAAGTAACTTTTGAAGTAGTTTATCAGTTAGACCTCCATGGGATTGTAACCCAAAATTTAAGAAGCACTGGAGGGTAGGGGCAGCTAGGTGGTCCAGTGAATAGAGCACCAGCCCTGAAGTCAGAAGGACCTGAGTTCAAATTTGACTTCAGACACTTAACACAAAACTAGCTGTGTGACCTTGGGCAAATCACTTAGCCCCAATTGCCCTGCCTTCTCCCCTCCAGAAAAAAAAAGCACTGAAGGGATCTTGAGAAGAAAAAGTTTAAGAAGCCCTGGTAGATCATGACTCATCAATGAAGACATTTAAGGCCCAATATACTTGAGTATTTTGATTCTGAGACTTTCAGTCTTTTTGTGGCCTTCTCAAAATATATGGAGGAAAGGAATCTCCAAAGAGAAACCCATAAATCCAGTGATCAGGCCTTCCTAAGCCCAAAGCTGTTGAGCCTAATGAATAAAACAGTGCTAGACCTGTAGAGTATCAGTTGGATTTCTCTAATCAAGGATGAAAATGACAGAGCCCTGGAATCTGACCGTGGGCCAGGCTGCAAAACCTAAGAAGCTCCTTGTGATGGAAGTGATAGTGAGACAATGGGTGCTAGTACCCACACTCACCCCTTTTCTTTTCCTTTTTCCTAGAGCACCTAGCACCTCACCTTTCATCAGGTTCTTTCTGCCTCACCCCTTTAAAAAAAAAGGAACATTTACATAGTGCTTACTGCATCCCAGGTACTGTGCTAAGTGCTTTACAATTATTATCTTATTTGATCCTCACAACTCTACGAGGTAGGAGCTATATTAATCCCCGTTTAACAGATGAAGAAACTAAGGCAGAGGCTAAGTGACTTACCCAGGGTCACACATCTAGTAAGTGTCTGAGGTAGGATTTGAACTCATGTGTTCCTGACTCCAGGTCCTTTGTGCCACCTTGCTGTGTCTGTCCCTTTGTGACCCCATTTGGGGTTTTCTTGGCAATGATACCGGAGAGAGTGGTTTGCCATTTCCTTCTCCACCTCATTTGACAGATGAGGAAACTAAGACAAACAGGGTTAAGTGTTGCCCAGGGTCACACAGCTAGTTAGTGTGTGAGGCCAGATTTGAACTCAGGAGATGAGTCTTTCTGACTCTAGGCCCGGAGCTCTATTCACAAAAACAGTATTCAATCCAGCTGTATTTAAAACTGTATTCAGTCCTGCTTTGAATTCCCATATCTATGCTGCCTCACACTATTTCACCCTGATCCAAACCACTTCATTCAGTGCCCTTTGGATTTTCTTCACCGTTCAGTACAACCTAGCTCCTTCCTACTCTCCTCCACACACTCCACAATTCAGCCATAGTGGCCCACTTGATATTTGTCACCCGTGGCACTCCATCTCCCGCCTCCATGTCTTTAAATTGACTGTCCATCCCCCTCCCCTCCATGCTCTTCTTCAGAAACTCTGCCTCCTAGAAGGCCTGGCTTCTTTTAAGATTCAACTCAAATGCCACCTTTTATATTGTAGGAGGCCTTTCTGAGTACCCCACCTGAGAGAGCCTCCCCTTCTGCCTCTAAGGATATTTACTGGTACTTATCTTGTATGATGTGTCCCTATTTATAGACATGCTGTCTTATTAGAATATAAGCACTTCAAATATCATACAGGGTGTCCTCAAAGGCTTCATGTGGACTTAACCTGTGAAAGCTGCACTAAGACTTTGGGGACCCCCTCTGTGTTTGCCTTTATACACCCAGTACGTGTGTAGCACAGGGGCTGGCACATAGAAGTTGCTTAAGAAATATCTGTTGATTGGTTTCTTGATAATAGTTGTGAAATCTCTTTGAAAAATTCTAAATCATTGGTAAAAACATTTTTTAAGATAATAAGACCACAAATTTTGGACTGGAAGATCCCTGAACAAACCTCTAGTCTAATCTCCCCATTTTTGTATCCGATGAGTCTTGTCCTGCACCCCAAACAGAGGCAAGGTTCGAAGTCATGATCTCTGACTCCCAGTTCTGCATTCAAGCCACTTGAAATTGGTGTTTGGGGTTTGGACGTTTCATTGGTGTGGGGTGCTCCCCATAAGGACACTCCCTCTCCCTATACGTGTCAGCACTTCCTTTGTAACTATTGCCTTAGAAGTTCACTGGAGGCACTGAGATGTTTGTTACATGACTTGCCCAGGGCTACTCAGTCAGTGTTTATCAGAGATGAGACTTGAACCCAGTGGTCTAATAACTCTTAAGAAGATATTATTTTAACTAGAATCCTCTTAGAAACCCAGTGAAAGATGCCATTTCTCAGCTTCTTCACATATAAGCACTGCAGAGACAGTTAAATGGTATTTGATAGTTACAGCTGAGGGACTATGGTAATTATCTTGAAATGAAGTTCTGTTATATGGGCAGATCATTTAAATTACATAAATTATTTTGACCTGACCTGGCTTCCCAACACCAACCAAGAGGTAAGTGAAGGAAAATCCATTAAAGTAATTGCTTCCAATTGTTCTTTGTACACAAAGTCCCCAATCTGTAGTTTACTCCTAAATTGATATCCTGGTAATTTGCGGTGTTTGGGGCCATTCCCTCTGCTGTCATTACTTGTCTACATACTTAGACAAGCAGGAGCTTTGGACTTGGTTAACATATTAGCAGGTTCCTCCGATTCAAACATTCAAGGTGACTAAGTGCCAGAAACCAGATTCTGTTTTCCAGTTAAACTATCAGCCCACCTTAGCACGATGAGTAGCAGTCAGATTTCCCAGGGCCAAATAATAACATCCACACTGGTCTTGCTGCCTTCCAGTCTAGCTGTCTTTTCAGTCTACAGCACAGCCTCTCCAGGAAAATCTAGCCCTCACCTTCTCTACTTGACTTTGCTACGAGTCAATGAATGAATGAAAAAGCATTTCTTAAGCACTTACTCTGTGCTATGTACTAGATATACAAATACAGTACAAGTAAGCATGAAAACCCCCTGTCCTCAAGAAGCTTAATAGGTGGTACAGGGCCTTATTTGAAGTCAAGAAGACTTGAATTCTAATCCAGACTCAAGAGACTTGCTAGTTTTATGACGCTGATTCATTCACTTCACTTCTCTAAACATCGCTTTCTTCATCTGAAAAATGGGCCTACAAATAGCAGCTACCTCCCAGGGTTATTGTGAGGATGGAATGAGATATGTAAAGTAGTTTGAAAAATTTAAAGAGTTATATAAATGCTTTTTATTGTTATTAATCACAGTAATCAGGAAAGACAACTCGTACGAGGGAATGGTGCCCTGGGAGGAGTATTGTGGTATTCTTGGTTTGATCAGATTACTGTTTTCTGAGCATGTGGAGGACTTACTTAAATCTGCTAAAAAGAGAAAATGTCAGAATCATAAAATCTGAGTTGAAGGGACTTTGGAAGACATCAAGTTCGGTCTGTATCTTACCAAGAATCCCTGTAACTACATCTGTCAACAAGCAGCCATCCCTTTGCTTGAAGAGTTCTAGTGAGGGGCAACCCAGACCCTTAAGAGTAGCCCATTCCACTTTTCAGATCATCTAATGGAGAGGAAATTTTGCCTGACTTCAAGTTGAATTTTCCTCTGTGCAATTTCTACCTCTTGCTCCTACAACTATTATCTGGAGTCAAACAGAAAAAGTCTAATCCCTCATATTCTTCCAGAATGTTATCATAGCATCTTGTACCTAAGTTTAAGTGGTTCTCTGTTTTTCATGCTTTCTGATTCTGTGCATTTCATCACTGATCCTAAATCCTGACCTAGGAACTCCAGTTTCTTCTATAGAAGAAATGTCCTTATAAGGCAGGATCATTTTGATTAGGTGACATGTGGAATCAGAGATTTGACTGTATCCTCTGTTGTCTAAAGTGGAACTCCTGGTGTTCATGAAGAGCTGGTTAATATCAGCACAGTACACAAACTCTCTCAAGTTCTAGAGAAAGGACAGTCAGGGTCCCCTACATTTTCAGAGAGCACATTTCAAAAGATTCAGAAAAAAAAGATAGGTAGGGTGCCATAGAATGAAGTTGTAAAGAGTGAGTCAAACCACTCAAAACTTAAAGACAAAGAAACATTCTAATAAAGAGGAAAAAGAGATAGTTGTCCAAAGAGGGCACAGTTGATGTACAGGGAGCTCGTTGATCACATTTGATTTTAAAATACTTGGGCAGAAGAGAGAAGCAGGGTAAGGAAATTCTGCCCAGGAGAATCGCCTTTGCACTAGAAGGGACAGAACATAATGGCTAATGCTCATTAACCACCTGCTGTATTTGATACATTCAAGTTAGCACACTCAAATGAACAATATTCTTGGGTCCCAGAAGAATTGGTAGATGCATGATTGCTAAGTCACTATTAATGATTTTTAAAATATCATTGAGATTGGGAGAAGTACTGCAGTACTGGAGAAGAATAGATGGGAAGAGAATAAAGTATACAAATTATAGACAAGTAAACTTGACTTTGATTTTAGTAAAATTCTAGAACATAGCATTAAAGGAATGGTTAGTAAATATCTAGAAAAGAAGAAGGCGATCACAGAGACCTAGCTTGGTTTTATAAAGTCCAGGTCATACCAGACTAACCTTATTTTCCTTTTTTGACGGAGTTGCTACCCTAGGGTTTAGCAAAACATTTCATAAAGATGCTCATGCTATACTTGTGGAAATGATGGAAGGATATGTAATATAATAGCATACTTAGTTAGACACCTAACTTCTAATATGAAAGTAACAGAAACAAGCATTTATTTAAACACCTAGAGTGTACTGGGCACTGTGCTAAGTGTTTCATGGATATTATCTCATTTGATCTCATCCTCACAACAACCCTGGGAGGTAAATGTTATTTTCCTTATTTTACAGTTGAAGAAACCAAGGCATGTAGAGGTTAAGTAACTTACCTGTAATCACATAGCTAGTAAGTATCTGAGGCTAGATTTGAACTCTGGTCTTACTATATCTAGGCATAAGGGTCTATCCATGGTACCGTCTGGTTGTCTGCTGAAACTAAAGTGTATTCCTCAGTGATTTAATAGCAACTTCCAAAGAGGTCTTCAGTGGAATGTTTCAGGAGCCTGTGGTTAATATTGTGCTGTAACAACTCAGATAGGCATAGATTGAACATTTATCAAACTCACAGGTGACCCAAAGATGGTAGATATAAATAACATGAGGCATGTCAAAATAACGGGTTCCAAATCTTGATAGCACATAAGGCTGAATCTAATAAGGTAAAGAATTTCTTAAGCACTTACTATGTTCCAGTCACTGTGCTAAGTGCTAAAGATATAAATTTAATCTGTGAAGACAGCTCCCTCAAGGAGCTTATATTCTAATGGGAGAAAACAGCATATTAAGAAGAGCTGGAAAGAGAAGGGGAACTAAGTATGTGGTAACAAGGTGTAGAGATGGCTGGAAAATGAAGTAGAGGCCTGAATCTGGGCAAGACAAAATGAAAGATCATTTATCAGGGGCTATAGAATCCAGGTTCTGGTGGAGGAGAAGGTAAGGATCATGGCTGAAATAGCAGTTCTGTAGTATGGAGATGGCTGGAAAGTGAAGTGGAGGCCCAGATCAAGGCAAGAAACTCATTTCTCAGAACCTGGAGTTAAATTTAATCTTTAGAAGATTACATTTAGTAGGGGGTGTATATGTAAAGCCTTACTCTTGGTTTCCAAAACAACAAAAGCAGACTCATGGGTAGATGATAGGGAGTCATAGGTAGACAGCACTTCATCTAGAAAAGATATTTAGTTTAGTTTAGTGGACTTTAAGGCAGCTAGATGGTGCAGAGGACGGAGTGCTGGGTCTGGAGTCAGGAAGACCTTGGTTTGAATCTGGCCTCACACACTTACTAGCTGTGTGACCCTGGGCAAGTCACATTACCCTGTTTGCTTCAGTTTCCTCATCTGTAAAGTGAGCTGGAGAAGGAAATGGTGAACCACTCTGGTATCTTCGCCAAAAAAACCCCCAAATGGGGTCATGAAGAGTCAGAGATGACTGAAATGATTGAATAGCAACAAAAGCCCAATATGTCAATGGTGTGATTCATGCAGTAGTGTGGTAGAGCAACCACAAATATATTCTTAGGGCATCTTGAGAGACTCAACGTCCAGATCAGACCACTTATGAATGTTTAGTTTTGGACACTTCATTTAATATGGACATTTTGTAGGGTAAAGACAGTGAAGGGCCTTAAGTTCATAGCACTTAAGCATTGCCTGGAGAAAACCAAGGAACAACCTTCACGTATCTTAACTTATTTGTTGTCATGTGGGAGAGTTACAGTAGAAAGATTTGATGGATCTGGTTTCACATCCTTCTTCTGATGCTTATTAATTTGAGCAAGTTTGTTACCCTCCTTGGACCTCAATTTCCTCATTTGTTACAGCTCTAGAACTGTGACACTATGAGCTGATTAAATATAAAATTATATTATATATGGCCTCAGGGGGCAGTCAGGAGCAATGAGGGCAAGTTGCAAGAAGACACATTTAGGCTTGATGTCAGGAAAATGTTCTAACAATTACACAGATCAAACCTGGGGGAGAGGGGTCTTCATACAGAGGCTGGATAACTGCTTGTCTGGTAGGTTGTAGAGGACATTTCTGGTCAACTGCAGGTGATATCAGATGACCTCTGAGGTCCCTTCAAACTCAAAGATTCTCTTTGTCTGGAAGTCCTATTACTCTCCTAAACTTGAAGTTGCTTGGACTCTTGGGAAAATGCCAGTGGGCTCCTCACACTTAAAAAGTGAATGCAGAGGGATTTTCCCAGGAGGCCTCCTTGGTCTCTTTGAGTCACAAGGGTACTTGGTAATCATATTACAGGAGCTCTGCATTTGAAGTGGACGCTGCCATTTTGCCCTGATTCTTCATGCATATGGTGATGTGGTGATTTATTTTCCTTATCTCCAGCTTCTCATCTATTTCTTAGGGTTAAAGAATACCTATTTCCAAAGTCAAGAAGGAGGTAGGTGGTGGAGCGAGGGGCACTGACTGTCTTCTTCCTGATTGCCCTTTCCCGTCCTCTGGCTTGTGTAGTTGCCCAAATTTCTGCTTTTCTTATGAACTAAGATGATTGCCCTAGTTTTCCACTGTGAATGATTTTCTGGGGAATTAGCCTTTTCACTCTGCTCTTTTGAAAACCGTTGAGGATTCTCCCCCACCCAACTGTTCGCTTCCCTCCACCATTCAATCTAGTTTTCCATCGCAATGCCAAATAGATAAGGTAGATAGTACAATATTGGGTTAAATTTCAAAAAGAAACAAAATACATTTCTTATCAAGTCATTAGTGAGTGTCCAGTGCTTTCTATTTTTGTGACTGCCAATGCAATGCAATGTGGGTGCAGACACCTTGACCGGGGCATCTCAAATCTGTTGGTAATTCAAGAATAACCAGTTCTGAACTCATTCTTAAGATTTTGTTACAGGTCATTAGAACATGTCACTCACATGCTTTTTGAGCTTTGATTATTTTTTTTTCACTTTTAAAAGGAAGAATGAATTTCTTCCTATCTAAAAGCTTGTTTTACGACTTTCTGCAGAATTCCTGTTGGATTTCTCAGTGCTCCTGGTTGGTCTGACTTATTTTTTTTTATTCCATGTCAGTTGTTATTTAGCATTAATCCACTTTTGGAGTGAAAAGACTATAAGAACCTTTCACCATTTCAAAGGGAATTTTCCGGCTACAAATGCTTCTCTCTACCCACTCTTCTTGGACAGATAGTTTTCCTGTCATTCAGATCATAGGTGAGGATCAATAGATTCTGAGCTGGCTGGGGCATTGGAGCTCATCTAATGTGACCACTCATTTTACAGATGAGGAAAATGAGGCTCTGAGAGGGGAAACTATTTCCTCAAAGATCATACTGGTCCTGGCTGAGCTGGGCATTGTTCAGTCTAATTGGATTTTTAGCTCTTTTGTTGTGTCACTTTAGGGATATCTTAGTGAATAAAGCTTCAAGAAAGAGCACACATTCTTTCTCTCATTTCCTTTCCATTTTCACCAATACCTTAAAGCAAAGTTCTAACATTCTGGTGACATGTTCTAATAACCCATGGAAAAAATCACATCTTAAAAGAGTTTAGAATTGATTGTTTCTGAATTACAATCAGCCTTAAGATACCCTGGTCAAGGTATCTGCATTCTAACTTTTCTGTATTCATTTAAAGTGAGGCTACTGTAATAGCTTTTTAGCTAGCCTTCCTGCCTTGAGTCTCTTCCAACTCCACTCACTTTCACTGCTGGGTTGTTCTTCTAAAAGTCCAGCTTTGATCTCTTTCCTGATCTCCAGTTTTCAGTGGCTCCTTATTCCCTTTGGATTAAAGCCCAAATCCCTTAGCCTTGCTCCACCATGGACTCCTATCCCATTTGGCTCCCATTTACTTTTGCAGCCTTCTTTCATAGTGCCTCCATTTATGTACTCTATTCTTTAGGCCAATCAGATGAGTCTGAGCATGTCCCGTGTTTTTGCTCACATCTACCCCACCCCCTGTCAGTGAGTAAACCTTTGTTAAATTCTAACTATGTGCCAGTCACTGTGCTAAGCCCGGCAGATAGAAACACAAAAGACAGTCTCTGATCTAAAGGAGCTCACAGTCTAAAGGGGGAGACAGAAGGCAGAGAACTATGTACAAGCAAGTTATAAACACAAGGTTGAATTGGAGATGGGCAATAGAGGGAAGACACTAGAATTAAAGAACTTAGGAACGGTTTCCCATAGAAGGTGCAATTTTAGCTAGAACTTGAAGGAGGCCAGGTAAGCCAGGAGGCAGAGGTGAGGAGGAAGAAAGTTGCAGGCATGGGAGACAGCCACTTCAATGCCTGGACTTGGGAGTTCACAACACATACTCGTTGATATTTTACCCATCCTCCAAGGCCCAACATAGATGCTACCTGCCCCAAGAAACTTTTCTTGATGTGCCACCATCCAGAGCTTAATGCTGTAGCTTTCTGAATACTCTAAAGACATATCACATTCTATTTTGCATTAGTTCTTTGTATATATGTCTTATTCCCCAACCAATTGGTAGCCTCCTTTTATTCATCTTTATACTTTTCTCAGGACCCAGCATAGTGCCTGTCATTAAAATAGATGTTCAAAGGACATTGAATAGATGAATGAGTCAATCAGTGGATAATTCCAACTTATCTACTATAAAAATAAGCCTGAATTAAAATATAGTTAAAGCTCCATTATTCATCATTTTACTAATCAGCTTTAATAATAAAGAGAAATCACATTTATACAGTACTTTAAGGTTTAAAAATGTTCTTGGCAGTTCTGATATCCCAATACAAATTCATAATCCTGTATTTTTTACTGGGAGGAATGAGATTTTAAAATTCCTTATCTATAGACCTTAGAAGAGAGATCAAGGAAAGAAATATAAAGGAATATGTATTAAGGCAAGAAAAATAAGATCCCTTAAAATACTTTTTTTCGGGGCGGTCAGGTAGCACAGCGAGTAAGATCACCAGCCCCAGTGTCGGGATGACCTGGAGATCGAATCCAGGCTCAGACACTTAGCACCCACCCAGAAACACCTGGCCGTGTAACCTTGAGCAAGTTATTTAACCCCAATTGCTTAGGGGCAGCCAGGTGGCTCAGCGAGTAAGAGCACTGGCTCCAGTGTCAGGATGACCTGGATCAAATCTGGGCTCAGATACTCAGCACCAGACCCAGAAATAACTGACCGTGTAACCTTGAGCAAGTTACTTAACCCCGATTGCTAAAAAAATATTTTTTTTCTATACCTTCTGTCTCTTCATTACAATCAGTTCTGGGACTCCCAACTCCTCCTCCCCACAATATTGAGCTCTTCCTTGTAACAAAGGGAGACAAATGAACCAAAACATCCAATAGGGTAACTGTATCTGACAGTGTATACAACCCTCTTTCCTTGTAGTCTCTGTTTTTCTGTCATGAGAATAGGCATATATTTGTTCACTATTTTTTTTTCATTTCTACTCTGTTTCCTGTCCTTTACTACATCAAGGAATTCTGTTTTGAATATTTTGGCTTATTTCAGATTTTTGTTCTTATCTTGGATCAAATGACAGGGACAGTTTAGTCACTTATCTTGTATAATCTCAGATGACAACTTCACCCACAGTGGGAACAGGGGGCCGTACTACCTGTTGTGGCAGCCCCTTCCCCTTTGGGAAAGCTCTCATGCTTAGGAAGTTGTTCCTGACCTGCAGCATAAACTTCCTTCTGTGTAACGTCTACTCTTTGCTCCTGGTTCTGCCCGCTGGATCCAAACAGAACAAGTCTTATCCGTTCTTCACATTACAGGCCTTCAGATGCTTGAACATGGCTCCCTGAGTCTTCTTTTATCCAGGTCAAAATGCCCCATGTCCTCAAGGCCCTTCACCATCACTTCCCTTCTCTGGATACTCACCAGTGGATCAATGTCCTTAAACCAGGTTGTCCAGAAGAGACCACAATATTCCAGATGAAGTCATGTGAGCTCACAGTCTGAAGCAATGACCACCTTTTAATTCTTGGAAGCTGTGGCCCAATAGCTTATTAGCATTGTTGGCTTCTGCATCATGCTGCTGACACCTGTTGCGCTTGTCCACTAGAACATTTGGGCTTCTTTTGTAACAACTGTTGTCTAACCATAACTCCTTCTTTTAGGTGAATACCATCATTTTATAGATGCAGAAAGTGAGACTTAGAGAAGTGGCCTGACCAAGGTCAAATCAGTAGTTAATTAGAGAGTTCTTCAGACTTCTTAAGTCCAATGCTTTCCCCACTATATCACATGGAACACATCATGGAGGGTAGGTGTTTTCATGTTCAAAGAAAAAACCCATGACCCAAATGCCACATGAAGAGCAATAAGACCTGTAAAAGAATATTATTTGGCTCCTTGTGTTGTTAAGTTGGGCCTTGGGTACCAAGTCCTACTTGGGTGACAACATGATATCGATGGAACATTGGGTCCTCAAAGACTAGGGCTAGTGGAGTGCTAGGTCTGCAAGCTTCAACTGAGTGAGAAAGGTGCCATGACGTGATGTCTTTTTGAGATGCCACCCAGCTGAGTACGAAGGTGCCAGCCCTCACTGCATGGTGAGCAATGAAAAAAAAAAAACACCAAATGCCCTCAGGCCTACAGAGCCCTATTCTACATCTACAAGGACAAGGCCAGAGTAATGGAAAAGGTACATAAGGTTCTAGGATCTTTGCATAGTAGACTTAGAGCTTAAAGAAATTGAGGTCCTATGTGGGAAAGTGATTTACATAGCATCACAAAGTCACTAAGTATTGGAGTCAGGCTTCAAAACCATGTCTTCCTGAGTCCAAATTCACTGCTCTATCCACTATACCATACTGCTCCTGAAATCTCAAAAGTTTTAGTCTATCTATGCACCTTTATTTAACTGTTGGGCTTTGAAATGTGAAATCCTTGTCCAAAGAGCAACTGAGTAAATGCATGAATGGCAACCTGGGAAATGAACCACATTAATGCTAATTGTCTTGTTCTGTGTGGAACTAAAAGATGAAAGGAGGTTTTACCTTAATGAAAGAATGGCTCACAAATTATCCATGGAGAGGAAAATTTTAAAAAGCTGGCAGTATTGGTGTTATCCTATACCCATAGGCAATGGCAGATACTCCTGATGACTCTTGGTCATCTCAGATGGCAGTGCCCATGATGAGCATAAGCAAAATGGTGCTAATCAGAACATATGCATTGTAGCTTGACGCAGAGAGAAAGTGGATCAGAAAAATCTGTGAGGGACTTCTCAAGATCCCCCCAAGTCAACATATACATTAGTACTCGATGATTTCAATGTGTCTGTAGAGTCAGGTGAGGACACTGAAAGACATGCGGGAAAACACAGGTTCAGGATAAGAAATGAAGAAGGGCAAAGGTATGTCAGCTCTTTAGAATTTCACCATGTCTTTTCTTGAGTGAAAGCTCTGTCTTAACTTAGATACATGTCCCTTAAGTTTTGCAACAGAAAAATATCATTAAAGTGATGGAGCTAACTCTGATGGAGAGGTCCTATGATATTATAGAAATAATAGTTGGCTAGAAGTCAGGACTTGCAGGGCAGCCACGTGGCGCAGTGAGTAAGAGCACCAGCCCCGGTGTCGGGAGACCTGGGATCGGTTCCGGCCTCAGATACTTGGCACCCACACAAAATAACTAGCCGTGTAACCTTGAGCAGGTTACTTAACCCCAATTGCTTAAAAAAAAATTATAAAAGAAGTTAGGACTTGCCTGGATTAGGTGTGTTTTCATCCACTCAGTGAACTTTGTGACCTGGGGAAGTCACTTTACTTTTCAAGGATTCAGTTTCCTCATCTGTCAAATGGCAGGGTGAAATAGATGGTCTTTGATGCCTCTTTCAACTCTACATATGTGATTTATGATTAGGCCGTTAGTGAGATTTCTTCTAGTTTTTAATTAAGTATCAGTAACCATGATACCACTATCCTATGTGTACTATTTCTAATATAAAATTCATATGAATATATCTAGTCTCTTTTTAGGCACTATTAAATAGGAACAGCCTTGACACATAGAATGAATCTAAAATATATCCTTTCCTGGGAGAGATGGAGAAATCAGGAACTAAATATTTAGGCTCTGATAGCCTTGTGACTTTTTAATAGACCCTTTGTCTCCTTCCCTCCAAATGGGCAGAAGTCTCACTCTGCTCTTCCCAGTGTTTAGATTTCTTGGAGTCAAGATTTTCTGTTGAACGGGCCAGTACTGTTAAACATCAGTGCCTGACTAGAGAACTTTAAAAGTAAGAGAAAAAAGACTGATTTGGCTGTCTAATCCATTCCACCGTTAATGCATATTGTTCTCCACAAATCACATACTTCAACAGTGCAAATTTGCCATTTGGGTCTGCTGGTCTCTGCAGAAGGGATGCCAGAAGGGGATTTTTCTTCCTTTAGAAATGGTCTCTCTTATATCTGGTTCATTTTAACCAATCAAGCTGTAGCAGTGAGGAGATAAGTTGAAAAGAAGGATAAAATCCCAGGGAACTTTTCTTTTTCTGGATAATTTCTCTAAATGCCTATCATCTTAAATAATTCATTAAGAAAATTATAAAGTATCTTCTCTTCTTCTTATATGAATATATTATCAAGAAAGGGCTTGAAAATCCCCCAGAATACCATGCTTTCTCAAACATATTGGCATAAAACTCAGTCATGGAGAAAACAGAGAAATGGGAAGTAATGATTGGCCATGGGTTCTAGAGACAGAAATGACATATAATTCAAGCCAAAACAGCCAAAAAGCATTTAGTTATTTCAAGATCATTTCATTTCCACACAATTTGTGCACTTTGCAGCCTTATCTGAAACCACAGCAGTTCAGCTTAGTGCAAAGTATCCGACTGTGATTAAAGGAGCAGACCCCAAGAAGAACTGCAAAAAACTAGTATAATTTTAGATAGTATTTTGAACGACTTAATAGATCTGCCATGGTCTGTCTTTGTCAGATCATTTCTCTAGTATTGTATTCATTTATGGGTGCTGTGGTTTAGGAGAGACATTAATAAGTTAAAGAGTTATCATTAGTAGGCAACTGGGTTGGGGAAGGGCCTTGATTTCATGTCATAGGGTTATTATTTAAAGAAAGTTGGGATGGTTAGACTTGAGAAGAGAAGACTTGGGGGGGGGGAGTTCTGACAGGTAAAACAGAGATTAGACTTGTTTTTATTGACTCCACAGGGCACAACTGGGAGAGAAGGGAGGAAAATAAGAAGATGCTGATTTAGCCTGGTTATAGGGAAATTTTTCTAACAATTAAAGTGTAACTCCGGGTCATTTATGGTGTCAGAGGAAGACTTCGATGTAGGACAAAATAGAGCATGGACTTACGCATAAGGAATATCATATTCTTAAAAATTCAAAGAATGATAGGAAAATCATTATTTGCTTTGGATATTACATTGATTTGTAACAAAATTTATTTTTATATGGATTATGGACTTTGGATTTACTTTAATGATGAACATGTTTCCTAAGTGATCTAAGAGTCTCTTTTCAGCTTTTGCCATTCTTCCAGCCCCTGAGATGAGTGTGTATGCTCCCAGAACACCTGCTGTGCCATTATGTAGAGCTTGGTTCCAATTATTGTCTTCTCTTTGATTCTTTCCCTATTGTTTTATTATCATGGAATTAACTGTATACTTCTTTTAGCATGATGTGATGGAGAAAACACTGGTTTCAGAGGTAAAGGGACCTGGAGTTCAATTCCACCTTTTTTACTTATTGCCTTATAAAGAAGATAGTTATTCAAAATGTAGAAAGGGAAGCAATATTCACAGAGACCCAATATGGCTACATCAAAGACAGTCCATATTATGCTAAACTTGTTTTCTTTTTTTGACGGGATTATCAAAATGTTGTGTCTACAGTTTGCCTAGATTTTAGGAAAGCGTTTGAGAAAGACTGTCATGTTGTTCTTGAGAAAAAGATGAACTGATATTGGCCACAGAATAATATAATGAGCTAGATTCAGAACTGGTTGAGTTGTTAGATCCCAAGAATAGTCATTAATTATCTTTTGCCTCTTTTATATCCCTAGCACTTAGAACAGGGCCTGGCTTATAGTAAGCACTTCATAAGTCCTTGTTGATAGAATGATGTCTGCTTGGAAGGAGGTCTTCAGTAGAGTTCACCAGGTATTTGTGGTTGGTCTCCTGTTCCTTTTTTATCAAGGATTGAGAGAAGAGTTAAGATAACATGCTTAGCAACCTTGTAGATGTTACAAGGCTTGGAGGAAGAGAGACTACATTCTTTGACAGAGTCAGGGTTGAAAATGATCTCAGCAGGCTACGGCACTGGGCTGAATTGACCAAGATCACATTTCATAGAAATAAATATAAAGTCTAACACGGATTAAAAATTGACTCTTCAAATACAAGATGGAGGAGGGATAGCTCAATAGCAGTCAGTGTGATATCACATTCACCAAAGCTCATTCAGTCTTTGGTTGCAGTAAGAGAGGTAGAGCTTCTAGGAATGGGGAGGAAAACATCAATCACATTTTACCCTTCCCTGGCCAGACCACATCTGGGGAACTGTTCAATTTGGAATCCCACATTTTGGAAGGACATCACAAATTGTAGCAAAACTAATATGGTGAATAACCTTCAGATCCTGCTATAGGATGATGGGGATGCTTAACCTGAAGAAGAGAAGACTTGGGGAAACTGAGTGTCAGAATTCAAGTATTTGAAAGTCTGTCGTGTGGCGAGGAATGAGACTTGTCCTCTTTGGTCTATGATGACAAAGGCAGGAGCAGTGGGTAAAAGTTGGAAAGAAACACATCTAAGTTTAATTACACCCATCCCAACATGGAATGGTCACAGTAAAGCCTTCTCTGATAGTAAAGAGTTTTGGAGTCCCAAAATGATTTCCAGATGTGTAAGGTAGACAATATCTATATTGACATCCACTTGTCAAATTACATAAAACTTATTTGTATATCTTTGTATACCCATATCCATAAATACTAGATACGTTGAGTTGAGACAACACCAAAGATTTCCTGGCCTCCTCTCCCTGATTCCCCAAATAATTGTACAGAGTGGAAGTGAAATCACATCACAATAGATCCAGTGGTACAGACTTTTCACAGATTTATAATATTATTTGCCCACTGTCTTTATGGACTTTGATGGGGGGAAAGAGGAAGAAAACAAGCATTTGTTAAGCACCTGCTATGTGGCACTTTACATATATTAGGCTTGTGTAATAGTAAGGTAGAACAGTCATTCATACATTCATCCATGCATTCAGTGCCCACTGTGTGGAAGACACAGTGCTAGGTATAATGTTTAGCTAAGACATAGTCACTGCCCTCATGAAGTTCATAGGCTGATAGAGGACCGTGACACAAACAAATAATTATAATAAATCATTATAAACAAATACCTATAAATAATAAGTACATTAGGACTACAAAACAAAGGGCTCTGGGAGTACTTGAGATGGAAGATATCCCAGAAAAGGCAGCATTTGAGTTTCTCTTTAGAAGTTTGATAGTAAGTCAACAGGGAAAAAGGGTACTTCTGGCCCAGAGAAAAACATTGTAAGCCAGTCTCAGGAATGGGAGAAACCCTGTTTTGAGAATGAAGCGTATGGAGTGCGGCATTATAAGATAGAAGAAAAACGGGAGAATGACAACAAAATATGAGGGACCTTCCGTTCAGTCTAAAGAGAGAGCATGACAATAGATTTAGCATTTGCAGTGTCTCCCTATACCAGATGTATGGAATTAAAGACTCTTAAAACTGCAAGATACCCCATTCAGTTCCTGACACCAAGTAGTTATATAATGATGGACAAGTCACTCACTACCTTTCTAAGCCTCATTTTCCTTAGGGATGGGGATAATTTCCATAGTGCCCTCTTTACAGGATTATTCTGAAGCTCAAATGGGATAATGTATGTTGGGAATTTGGCAAACCTTAAAGCACTATGCAAATATAAGTTACTATTATTATTGATAGGGCCTCTGATTTCACTGGGATAAGGATCTCTGGTGAATACATTCTTTTTCTACTGAAACATAGACAAGTAGAATAGCTTAGAAAATAATGTATTAAATTCATGATACATTTTTTAAAAGTGCTCTATTTAATACACATTTGTGATTTCACATCTGTCCTATTTTGTATATTTAAATGCTCTATTTCTTTCTCTTATTTTGTTGTTTATTCAGAATAAAACAAATGTAAAAGGCAAAGAAACTCCTTCTACCAGTGTAGAGCAACTGTGCTGTGTATTTTGGGGTCTAGAAGAGTTGGATGGGCTCCCTGAGATGTTATATGGCTTGCCCGGGGTCACAGTCCATATGTATCAAAGGTGGCACTTCAACACAGTCTTACTGATCTGTGGTCATAATGACTCTCATATCCTTCTGTTTCTTCTTTAATGGCAGGGAGGTGCAAGTGTCAGAAACAAATTGCAAAGGAATAACTCACAATTTTTGGTACTGGAAGGTGTTTATTCCTTCATGGAGTTCTCCCACAGCCTCCCTTAGCTGTAGCCCTCTACTGGGTGGGGACCTTCCGAACTGGCTTCTTTCTTGATTCCATGGCAAATTCTTCTCTCTGCCACATGGAGTTCCACTCCTTGGAGCTGCTGCTTTCCTCTGGTGACCCTCTTTCTCCACCCATCTGTCCTTAGCATGTTTCTGCTCCTATTGCTTCCCCTGCTTTCAGCTACTGCCGCCATTCAGCCCCAACCCCCAAGGGGAGCTCCAGATCTTCTGAACCTACAAAATCTTCAGGACATGTCCCTGTTGGAATACTTATCCCTCTAAGATCATCAAAGAACAAACAAAAGAGAAGAGGTAGCTGTCTGCTCATGACTGCTGCATCTGGGTGGGGAGCTATTCTTGCCCCTTTGGGCTTTTGGGAGGCAGCTTCAATCATTCCTTACTCTTCCGAGCCAAAAACAAGAAAGCAAACGGAGGGAGTGGATTACCCTCTGTATATGCACTGAGCTCTAGCTCAGGTGCCGATTAGGGAAATATTCATCATCACACAATGCAAGCCTCTGCACTTGTCCAGAAGTAGGGTCCCCCTGAATTTTCATGTAATGAGCTGGAAGCAGGTTGGGAATATTTGCACATGCTCCATGGATTGGCACTAATCAGCCATGCCATCAATGAAATGTTAGTATATAGATATGGTTCAGAGAGGGCAGGTGACTTGTCTGAAACCATGTTGCTTTTTTAACTGGTGGAACCAAGAGTTTGAATGAAGCCTTGTGACTTGTGATCCATTGTCCTCTTCATCTTATCTTTGCATGCTGCCTTGTCTGTCTCTTCCTCAAACTTCTAGCTATTAAACCTGTAGTACCTACATATTCGACTTAAGTCACTGCCTCCTTGCCTAGGATCTTATTCAATTAATTTCATTCGGGGAAATCCAGCCAGCTCAGCTTTTGTCTTGATTCTACCTTTTCCTTGGAAGCAAGGCTTATTATTGTACCATGTATCCTTCATTACTGTGGTAGACATCCATTTACTTTCATTTGGGATTGTAATGAAACAAGTGACTTAGATATTAAGACTCTCACCAACTCGTTATAGAAGCTGGAGATCTTTCTAGGGAGACAGTTTAAGGGTGTCAGGTTTGAAATTACTTATTTTAGTAGGTTTCCATATAAACCGACTCTCCCCCGCCAACTTAAGTCGCTGTGGCTCTTTTTACCATTCATTTTTTTGTGCATGAATTAAGAATCTAGATTTTTTTTCCGTTGACTTAGGCTTTCATTTAAACCATAGCAACAGATAGATTTTTTTCTCATTTTACAAAGATACTGTAAATGCATAAATTTATATCATGAAAAAGGATGTATAGCCTGATAAAATTACTTCATAGCATGTTCAAGGACCAGTTGTTATTAATTGTTAGTTATGAAAATATTTCTTTTTTTAACCTTATCTATAATTTGATCGGTGTAGGCTAGAAATGGGAGAGGGCAGTAGTCTGTGCATAAAGATCCCTGTAGGCCACATATTGACTTCGTTTTAAAATGTTTTACTATATTTTGATTTATTTAGTTGAAGATTCCCCAATGATATTTGAATCTGGTTCCAGTACACGTGCATGTACTCTGTTTGACACCTCTGGTCTAGGCAACTCCCAGTGATGAACTCTGTCTTTTCATGTAAATTTACACCTGCCCTGCAAGTTAAAGTCTCCGAAAGTTGCCTAGGGCAGTAAAAACCATATGATGTTTAATATTCCTACTCATAGGAAAACCAAAGTATCTCTTACATTTTAACAATTTTAATCTTCAAACATGAAAAGTCAAATAGACCATTTTAGAAAAAGTAAGTGATATCATCACCTTTTGATTTTTTTCTTCATCTTCAAAAAAGTCCTCCTCAGATGCTTCACCATGGTCTGTAGGTGATTCTGAGGCTGCTCTAAGGCACTGCCCCAGAGAACAAGCACTGGCAGTTATCACCAACTGGAAAGGCTTTGAGGATGGATCTAGCAATAAGCACCTACGTGGTGCCATAATGCATGGAGCACCAGGCTTGGCATCAGGAAGACTTAGCTTCCTGAATTCAAATCCAGCCTCAGACCCTTCCTAGCTGTGTGACCCTGGGCAAGTCACTTCACCCTGTTTGCCTCAGTTTCCTCATCTGTAAAATGAGCTAGAGAAGGAAATTGCAAACCATGCCAGTATCTTTGCAAATAAAACCCCAAATGTGGTCAGGAAGAGTCAGGAACAACTGAAATGACTCAACAACAACACTTAACAGTGGACTCTTATCCAGGGACAGGCTTTGTGCAGCAATGCTTACCACTGAGAGGTTCGCCAACAGCTGGTGATCACTCATGAAACCATCTGCATTAAGGTATAGAAGGACTATAATATGCATTTATAGAGGCAGTACCATCATTGGAGAAAATACATCTTTTTCAAGCATTGAAATATGGAAGGTGTTCATGGTCATCAGAAAAGGTTTGTGCTGTGCACCTGTCTTCCATTCTTGTATACTTTCTCGTACAACAGGCATAGTAATTGATTCTAAAGTGAGAAGTTTCTGATTCCTGGGCATTGACTGTTTTTTATATGCATAAATCCAGCCCATGCATTCTAGAGATTTTTGTCACAGTAAATAACAAAACATTAGTAAGAAAGGAAATGCAATTTGGCACCAGAATCTTTTTTTTTATTTTATGTTTATTTTTTAGTTTGCAGCATTCATTTCCACAAGATTTTGAGTTACAGATTTTCTCCCCATCTTTCCACTACCCACCACCCCAAAACAGCATTTCCACTGTATACACCCTCCCCAATCTCTTCCCTCTTATATCTTCCCCCATGCCCCTTCCGACTTTCTGATAGGGCAAGATGGATCTCCATACCCCAGTGCCTTTGTATCTTACTTCCCAGTTTCATGTAAAAAATAGTATTTTTAAGCATTTGATTTTAAAACTTTGAGTTCCAGATTCTTTCCCTTCCTCCCTGATCACCCACACTTACTTGGAAGATAAGCAATTCAATAGAGGTTGTACATGTGTAGCTACACAAAACAATTCCATAGTGGATATGTTGTGAGACTGACTATATTTCCCTCCATCCTATCCTGCCCCCCAATTGTTCTGTTCTCTACTTTGACCCTGTCCCTTTTCAAAAGTGTGTGCTTCTAACTACCCTCCCCCCCCAACCTGCCCTCCCCTCCATTATCGCCCGTCTCATCCCCTTCTCCATAGGGCGAGATACCCAATTTAGTGTATGTCATTCCCTCCCTAAGACAAATTCAATGAGAGTAAGATTGACCCATTCCCTTTTGTCTTCCTGTTCTTCCCCTCCATTGTAACAGATTTCCCTTGCCTCTTCTGAGATAGTTTACCCCATTCTGTGTCTCCCCATCTTCTCTCATTATATTCCTCTCTCACCTCTAAATTTCACCTTTTAAATATCATCCCTTCCTATTCAATTGATCCTTTGCCCTCTATCTATGTATAGCTGTACACACATACACAAACACTCACATATGTATTCATATACACATATACCCTCTTATATACACATATATATGTATGTGTATATATATATATATATATACATTAATATTCCCTTCAACTATCCTCATACTGAGAAAAGTTTTATAAGTTACAATTATTGTTTTTCCATGTAGGCATGTAAATAGTTCAACTTTGATAAGTTCCTTATAATTTCTCTGTTTACCTTCTCATGATTCTCTGGCTTCTTGTATTTGAATGTCACATTTTGTATTCAACTCTGGTTTTTTCATCAAGAATGCTTGAAAGTCCTCTATTTCATTGAATGACCATATTTTCCCCTGAAACATGATATTCAGTTTTGCTAGGTAGGTGATTTTTAGTTTTAATCCTAGCTCCTTTGATCTCTGGAATATCATATTCCAAGCCCTTCAGTCCCTTACTGTAGAAGCTGCTAGATCTTGTGTTAATCTGATTGTCTTTCTACAATATTCAAATTGTTTTTCTTGGCTGCTTGCAATATTTTCTCCTTGATCTAGGAACTCCAGAACCTGGCTATAATATTCCTAGGAGTTTTCTTCTGGGGATCTTTTTAAAGAGGTGATTGGTGAATTCTTTCAATTTCTATTTTGCCCTATTGTTCTAAAATATTGGGGCAATTTTCCTTAAGAATTTCTTGAAGAATGATTTCTAGGTTCTTTTTTGATCATGGCTTTCAGGTAGTCCGATAAATTTTAAATGATCTCTCCTGTATCTATTTTCCAGGTCAGTGGTTTTTTCCAATGAGATATTTTACATTGCCTTCTATTTTTTTCATTTGTTTGGATCTATTTAAAAATATCTTGATTTCTCATAAAGTCATTAGCTTTCATTTGCTCCAATCTAATTTTCAAGGAATTATTCTCTTCAGTGAGCTTTGGAAATTCTTTTTCCATCTGGCAAATTCGGCTTTTTAAGGCATTCTTCTCCTCATTGGCTTTTTGAGCCTCTTTTGCCATTTGAGTCAATCTATTTTTTAAGGTACTATTTTCTTCAGTCAGGTTATTGACTCGCTTTTCATGATTTTCTTGCGTCATTCTCATTTCTCTTCCCAAATTTTCCTCCACTTACTTGATTTTCAAAATCCTTTTTGAGCTCCTCCATGGCCTATAACCAGTTCATATTTTTCTTAGAAGTTTTTGGTACAGGAGTCCTGACTTCATTGTCTTCCTCCTGTTCCATGCTTTGATCCTTTTTGTCCCCAAAATAAGAATCTAATGTTTGACTGCTTTGCTTGATTTGTTTCCTTTGCTTCCTCATGTTGCCACTCAATTACTTGACTTTTGAGCTCTTTGCCACAGTAGAATTCTGCTTCCAGGGAGGAGAGCTTTGTCCCAAATGGCTGGGGTTTTATCAGCTGCTGGAACTATTAGTTGGGTGCTCTCTCTGTAGCCCCCCACAAGCTCTGGCTCACTGGTCACATACCCCAGGACCTCCACCCAAGACAGTGATCCAGATTCAGGCAGGTCAAGGCAAGAGCTATTACCCTGCCCCCCTTGCCCCTCCCCCAAGCAGTCGCCTGGTCCCCCTATGATCTGCAGGCCTGGAGCTCTGACATACCCACTTGGAGGAAGCTGCACTCTTCTGCTTCTCACTCTGGGGGCTGAGGCCAGACCACACTCCATCCCCCCACCCCCCAGTTCCAACAAAGTTCTTCACTTACCTTTTACTTTTTGTTTGGCATTTATGGATTGATATTTCTCGAAACCACTGCAGGTGCTGGTGATCCATTCTCCCAAAATCGGCTCTACCCGCTGCTGGTTGTGGCCGCCCTGGGGCTAAAACTTTTACTTAGGCTCATTAGGGGTGGGCTCATCTCCCAGCATACTGCAATGGACCCTTCCTGTCCTCCTGCTGGGCTGCCTTCAGCAGGAGATTTGTTTGTCTCCGTCCCTTTGTGGGTTCTGTAGCTGTAAAGTTTGTTTAGAGTCATATTTTATAGGTATTTGAGGTGGTTATGGGGGGAGTTCATGGAGTTTTCCTGCTTCTATACCCCCATCTTGGCTCTGCCCCCTGGCACCAGAATCTTAATCATGAACAAATTAGAAGCTGTAAAAGTAAAGCATTTGGAGACTTACTTTTGGACAATCTTCTGCTCAGATCCTTGGGATTTTATTCTTCATTAAAGCGCAGAAGTGCTCCTCAGTCTTAGAAATCTTGGCCAACCGAGTGGAAGTTCTGTCATGGTCCCTCAAACTGGAGAGGCTTTGGCTACACAAAGGCTTGGCATCTGAACTTTGACCACCAAAGGATGATTTTTTTTCAGCCATTGTACTTCCCCTTTTCAGTTATTTACATGTTGCCTCCCCAATTAGAATATGATTTCCTTGAGGGTAGGAACTGGTCTCATGTGTGTTTCCATGTGTGTATGTTTTTCTTTTTTTTGCCTTTTCTTGTGTCAAGCACTTAAGCACAATGCTTAGCACATAGTTGGCTTTTAATAAATATTTTTGACTAATAATATTACTGACTAATAATATTATATGAAAACCTTCTTTGAGTGGTATTGATGAGGAGAGCTCTACAGAAATGAATTTTTCAGTTTACCTCTTTGACTTTCATTGCTAGAAAGTGATGATTTTCTGGTAATAACAACCCACAAAGTGAAGTGGCCTTCAGTAGTGTAAGGTTTACTTCTATGGTGACTGTAGGGAAAAGGCTAAAAAGGGAGAGCAGAAGCTGCTAAGAATCACAGAGTTCTTCAACTATCTAGAAATGTTTGCTCTTATACTCTCAAGGCACAATCTTTGTCCAGTGGCTATTGGAGCCACTGAGCCATACCCTGCTTGCTGGCCATGCTCTGAGTTTCATTGTAAGACATGAAGAAAGATGTCTCCTGAACAAAAAGCTAGTTCTCACATTTTCCTTTGAGAAGTAATAAAGCAATTGGCGGATTTAATGCCAAAATGTTCTCCAAAGTAACAGGAAACATCACTTTCTTAGCTGCTTGGTATTGCAGGATTCGTGCTGAATGAAAGCAAACTAACAAGATAACTGGAGCTTACTCCCCCAACATCTGGTGCAAAGGATAAAGGGCCAGAGAAGGTTTACAAAGCAATTGACAAGTTTTCCAAACTCAGTGAATAATTTGATTCTCAGTGACTTCATTGTAAAAGCAGACACAAGGGAGAACTGTAAAAAGTAGTAGGAAAATATGGTTATGGACATATGGAAAGAGGTCACAAGCTGGTAGACTACTCAGAAGACTCACACCTATACATCCTGTACTCTTCAGGAAATCAGAAGGTGTTAAACATGGAGAACACTTAAGAGCATCATAAAATCAGGAAATTTATGATCCTAACAGATAATAAGCAGCTGGTTACAGAGCTATTGGTCATTTCACAATCAACTGTCAGATTATCAGCTGGTGAGAACAAAGGCCAAAGTAAACCCCAAATTAGAAGAAAAAGAAGTCAGTCAGCAATAGCAGGAGTTACAACCCAACATGTTGAAACAAGAGATGAACAGTCTTTTAAACAAATTCAAACAATGTATCAATAATCACATGAAAAATGTTCCAAATCACTCATAATTTAAAAATACAAAATAAAATAATGCCAAAGTCCCACCTCACACTTATCAGATCAACCAAGATAACAAAAAAGGGAAAATCATTATTGTTCGGGGATTGAGGAGATCAGGTGCACAAATGTATGGTTGGTTATTATTGCTGTTCTGGAAACCAGTTTGTTTTTATGCTCCAAAATTTACTTTGGGTCAAATATCTTTCGAGAAAGCAATGTCCTATATGCCATACTGGCCATATACCCCAAAGAGATCAAAGAAAAAGGGAAAGGACTCATATGAATATAAACATTTATAGTAGCACTTTTTAATCCTAGCAAAGAACTAGAAACAAAGTGGGTACCCATCACTTAGAGCAGGGGTGGACAAACTTACAGTTCTGAGGTCAAGGGTCAATATTTGAATTTGGCTGAATCGATTACAGTATATGAATATAATGGAATGTCGTTGCACCATAAGAAATGAGGAAAGGGATGGATTCAAAGAAACCTGGTAAGATTTTTATGAACTGATGTAGAATAAAGTGAGCACAACCAGGAAAACAATTTCTACTATGAAAACAACATTGTAAGGAAAACTAACTTGGAAAAGTTTTAAAGAATGCTGATTAATGCAATGAGCATCATTCCTGAGGTTCCATGAAACATGCTTCTCACCTGTTTATACTGGGGTGGGAGAAGTGAGATGCAGATTGAGAATCCTTAGCCAGCAAATACTGAGTCTTCTTGTCAAGTGCGCAAGCCTGCTAGCCAAAGATAGTACTCATTCAGGGCACAAGTTCTCTTATAAAACACTATGGAGGAGGAGGAGAATATATTACAAAATACCATTAACACACGAAGAGCAATTGAGAAGAAAATAATTTTACAAAGAATTTCATTTTGAAAACCAGTTACATCTTTGATATGGAAGATGCTCCATGTAAGGCCCTTACTAAAAATGTTTATCCAGATGTTTCTGTTCTGTTCTATTTTATTTATTGCATCAAGCAGTAGAGAACCTCTTGTGTGGAATCCACATGAGAATGTGAAGCGGGTTGTATTAGAAACCACATACTACGCGAATTATGATATTCAGGTGGGTGGAATCGAATTATTCCACAAAAGGATCTTTCTGAACAGGTGATACAGATGAATGAGTTAGATCTAAAACTGGGTGCAAGAAGATAGCATGTTTTAATGCATTTGAGAAATTGCACTGTTTTCATTGATCACAAATTGATGTAAAAGCCTATCTCTTTAGAAGCAATACTTGACGAATTGAATTTAATCAAGTGTATTTTAAGTAACTACTCTGTGCAAGGTAATATGCTAGGCCCCTATAAGAGATAGGGCAGCCTCTCTTTCCTACTGCCCAGAGTAGCAACCCTATTTGTTTCCATATTGGGATTCTCTCCCTTGCTCTAACACCCTGTCCTACTGAAGTTCTACTTTTTTCTGATTCTTTCCTTATAGTCCGCAGCATCTCCTTCCTTTTTCAAATGTCTTATTTCCATTCTTCTGTGGTCTGCAACAGTAAATAATCTAACTTGTTAGAATAATAATAAATAAAGTAAGAATAAATAGTTTCTGAATGAGAGCTGAGGGAGACTTCGAGTAAAGTGCATGAGCTTTGGTTCACAGTTTTTATACTATGTTAACTACTCAGAGATCTTTCTGTTTCTTCTGGTTCTTAGCTTTGTTCTAAATGGCTGAGATCTCTGACCTCCAGCCAAACAAGCTATTACTTTATTGTTCCTGATATGATAGGGAAGATCTGATTGAAGAGGACAGGTTAATCAGTGATGGTGGCTAGGTTTAGGTATACCACCTTAGTGGGGACATTGGAGTTCTCTGAAAATAGTTGGTGATAGTGTACTTGTAATCAGAGCTGAAATGACAGACCCTTACCTCGAAGGAAAGTTGACTCCTCTCATTGGTGTTCCTGAACCTGTGAGCAGTTCCTGTGTGTCAGTATAATAAGCAACCTTGGCAGGAACAAGAATATTGATCTGATGAGTTCTTATTTGCCCAGAAACATCTTTTTTTCTTAGCCTTGACCTCTCTCAGCTTTTTAAATGCATCTGTGTATATATTTGGGTTGAGACAAAACATTTATTTAGTATCATATATACATACACATATATATAAACTTCTATATATACACACACACATATTTATCACTTCTGTGAAGATAAAAGCTTTATTCAAATCAACTTGCTTTTCTTCATGGACCTATACATGGTCCTGTGCTCCTTAATGTTTTTATCACTGCCTTAGGTGACATAGAGGCTAGGAGGGATAGCTTAAGTGTTGGATTCAAGAGTCAGATTCAAAGTGCTCTGACAGGTGATAACATGGTATAAATTTTAAGATTATAAAATCGAATAGATAAATGTAAAATTTTATGCTTAGGTTTAAAAGCCAACTTTATAACTACAAGATGAGTTAGCATAGGTGGAAGATAGTCCATCTGAAAAAAAAAGATCTGGACTGTCAATGGGGCTACAAGTGATGTGATACCATGGTCTACAAAGAATGAAATTTTGGTAATACCCATAGTGTAATGGAGGCGGTATATAGTGAGCTTGAGTAGGTTATACTATTGTTACCAGTAATAAAATATGCAAAAAGCAGCAGAAATAATGTCATCAGAGATATGCATGATCAGGAATAGAGATGATCATGTAGCAAGAACAGAGGGTGTCTACTAAAGAGCCTTCATGCTCTCTTGGTATCCATGCGATGCCAAGAGATATAGAAAAAGACCCCTGGTGTGTTGCTTATAATTCCAGTGGGGAGTTTTAGAGAGAGATTTACAAAAATACTTGTTGTAAATACCACTGGCCTTGGAATCAGAAGGCCTGGGTTCAGATCCCACATCTGCATCTCTGGATTTTAGTTTCTTCAATTCTGATATGAGAGAGTTGGACTAGATTTCCTCTAATGTTCTTTCCAGCTCTAACTCTATGATCCCGTGACCAAAGTCGACACTATTTGGGAGTATTGAGATGGCACAGCCATAGATTATTAATACTCAGTGTGAGTCAATAGTCTTATATGGAAGCCAAAAAAGGCTTATGTGATCTGAGTCTGAATTAAGAGAAACATAGTATCCATGACTAGGCAAGTGATAAGCCTCCACACAGATGATTATTAGTGAGTAGCCCTAATCTCTTTTCTGGATTCTATTCCTGGATTGCTAACTTCCTGTTCAACATTTCCACCTGTCTGTCTCATCAGCTTCTTAAACTCAACATATGGGAAATGGAACTCAACAGCTTCCCCTGTAAACCTGTGCCTCCTCCAGAATTATCCAGGATCTTTCCACTCAGAACCATCTTTGACTCTTCCATCATCCTCACCTCTCATGTACTCAGGTCATTGAATCTCACATCTTGTATATCCCATCTATCTCCAAATCCACAGCTACTGCCTTAGTTTAGGGTGTCTAACCTTGACTGGTTCAGTAGGCTCTTCAGTGGACTTCCTGAGTCTAGTCTTACCTCCAATTTATCATTCATAGAACTCATTTCTGTGACTTTACACCCCACACCCCACCCCCCACGCCTGGAATGCACTTCTTCATAACTTTGGCCTCATAGAATTTCTCATTTCCTTCAAGACACAGCTCAACCACCACCTTTTACATGAAACTTGTCTCGATCATTCCTCCAACTGTTACTATCCTTCTTCCCCTGAAAACTTTGTATTTCTTTTCTTTTATTCTTTATGTATGTATATGTTGTCTCCTTTGTTTAAAATAAACTCTTTGTGGGGCAGCTACATGGCACAGGAGGACCTGAGTTCAAATCCAACCTCAGACACTTAACACTTACTAACTCTGTGACCTTGGGCAAGTCACTTACTCCCAATTGCCCTGCCTTCCTTCCTCCAAAAAAAAAAAGACCAGAAAAAAAAAAGTAGTTCCTTGAGAGGAGCAATGTTTCTCATTTTTTTTCTTTGTGTCTCCAGTACGTGACAAACATCTGTGGCACATAGTAGGTGCTTAATAAGTTTGATCAATTTTCAAGTTAATTTTTTTAACTTTTCTTTTTTGTAATGCTTTATTAATTTCTGATTTACATCATTCGTTACGCCAGATTTTGAGTTACAAATTTTCTACCCGTTTTTCCCCTACCCACCACCCCAAAATAGCAGTCCCACAGGATATCCCCTCCTCCAATCTACTCTCTCCCATATTTTCTCCCATACCCCTTTCGACTTTTCCAGTGGATCTCTATGCCTCAGTACCTGTATATCTTATTTCCCAATTACATGTAAGATGGTATTAATAACTGTATATATATATACACACATATATGTATGCATATATATAAATATTTGAATATTTGATTTTAAAACTTTCAATTCCAGATTCATTCCCTTCCTTCCTTGTCACCCACCCTTACTGGGAAGATAAGCAGTTCAGTATAGGTTGTACATGTATGGCTAATGCAAAACAATAACATAATAGATGTATTGTGGAAGACTGACTATATTTCCCTCCCTCCTATCCCATCTCCCACTTGTTCTATTCTTTATTTTGATCCCATTCCTTTTCAAAAGTGGGTGCTTCCAACTTCCCTCCCCCCCCAGCCTGCCCTCCCTTCCATCATCCCCCCTCTCATCCCCTTCCCCCCTACTCCCCTGGAGGGTGAGATACCCTATTTAGTGTGTATTTCATTCCCTCCTCATGCCAAATTCAATGGGAAAAAGGTTGACCCATTCCGTTTTGCCTTCCTATTCTTCCCCTCCATTGTAACCATTTTCCCTTGCCTCTTCTGTATGAGATAGTTTACCCCAATCTGTCTTTCCCCATCTCCTCTCATTATATTCCTCTCACCTCTTAATTTCACCTTTTAAGTATCATCCATTCCTGTTAAATTGGTTCTGTGCCCTCTATCTATGTATACCTGTAAACATATGTATATACATGCACATTCACATATGTATTCATATGACCATATACCCTCATATATAGACATATATATATATATATATATATATATATATATATATTTCTAATCCCTTCAACTACTGAGAAAACTTTCATAAGTTACAATTATTGTTTTTTCCATGTAGGAATGTTAATAGTTCAACTTTGATAAGTTCCTTATGATTTCTTTTCCCTGTTTACCTTCTCATGATTCTCTTGCTTCTTGTATCTGAATGTCAGATTTTCTATTCAACTCTGGTTTTTTCAGCAAGAATGCTTGAAAGTCCTCTATTCCACTAAATGACCATATTTTCCCCTGAAACATGATACTCAGCTTTGCTAGGTAGATGACTCTTGGTTTTAATCCCAGCTCCTTTGCCCTCCGGAATATCATATTCCAAGCCCTTTGATCCCTCAGTGTAGAAGCTGCCAGATCCTCTGTTATCCTGATTGTGTTTCCACAATATTCAAATTGTTTCTTCCTGGCTTCTTGTAATATTCTCTCCTTAATCTGGGAATTCTGGAACGTGGCTATGATATTCCTAGGAGTTTTCTTTTTGGGATCTTTTTCAGGAGGTGATCGGTGGATTCTTTCAACCTCTATTTTGCCCTCTGATTCTAAGACATCAGCGCAGTTTTCCTGGAGAACTTCCTGGAGGATGATTTCTAGGTTCTTACTTTGATCATGGCTTTCAGGTAGTCCCATAATTTTTCAATGATTTCTCCTGGATCTATTTTCCAGGTCAGTGGTTTTTCCCATGAGATATTTCACATTGCCTTCTATTCTTTCATTTGTTTGGATCTGTTTAACAGCATCTTGATTTCTCATAAACTCATTAGCTTCCATTTACTCCAATCTAATTCTGAAGCAATGATTCTCCTTATTGAGCTTTTGAGATTCTTTTTCCATCTGGCAAATTCGGCTTTTTAAGGCATTATTCTCCTCATTGCCTTTTTGAGCCTCCTTTGCCATTTGAGTCAGTCTGTTTTTTAAGGTATTATTTTCCTCAGTCAGGCTGTTGACTCTAATTTCATAATTTTCTTGCATTGTTCTCATTTCTCTTCCCAATTTTTCCTCCACTTCTCTTATCTGCTTTTTAAGGTCCTCTATGGCCTGTAACCGGCTCGTATTTTCCTTTGAAGTTTTTGGTGCAGGAGTTCTGACTTCACTGTTTTCCTCCTGTTCCATGCTTTGCCCCTTTTTGTCCCCAAAATAGGACTGTAATTTTGGAATCTTCTGTCTGCTTTGTTTCCTTTGCCTGCTCATTTTGCCACTCAATTACTTGAATTTTGGGCTTTTTGCCACAATAGGACTCTGCCACCAGACAGGGTACTTTTGTCCCAAATGCTGGGGTTTTCTCAGCTGCTGGAGGTATTAGATGGGTGCCCTCTCTGAGGTCGCCACATGCTCTGGCCAGCTGGACACACACCCCAGGACCTCCACCCTAGACTGCAATCCAGATCCAAGCAGGTTAAAGCAAGAGCGATTACCCCTCAGACTGGTGCTTGTTGCCCCTATACTCTGCAGGCCAGGAGCTGAAGCCGCCAAGTGGTGCTGGCTGGCTGTGCTGGTGTCTCAGTGGCTTCTCGCCCAGGGGGGTAAAAGCCACGCACTCCCACTTACTGGGTCCCAAAGTCCAGACTGCACTGACCTCTCACTTTGTCCTTTGCATCTATGTGTTGATAAATCTGGAAATGGCCACTGCTGCTGCTGATCTGGAGTCCCTCTGGCTGGAGGCTGGTCAGGCCCACCCTGGGGCTGGGCTCGGCTCCCAGAGCACTGCGCTGGTAGATTCCTGCAGGTCTACTGGGCTGTCCTCAGCAGGAGGTTAGCTTCTCTGTGTCATTTTGTGGGTTCTACAGTTCCAAAGTTTGTTTAGAGTCCCCTTTTTACGTGGATTGGGGAAGGTGGAAGCAGGAGCAGCAGGAACGCCGTGCTTCTACTCTACCATCTTGGCTCTTCCCCCCTCAAGTTAATTTTCTTAAAATGCACGTCTGAAAATGCCACCACATTGATTAAAAAATCTTCAATGACTACCTGGTTTCTCTGAGATAAAATACAATCTCTTCCTTACATTTAATTACCACCATATACCTCCCATCTACCTTTCAAGACTTATCTCTTATTCTTCCCCTTCATCTACCATGCATTCCAGCCATACTAGTCTGCTAGCATTACTTTAATGCTACATTGCTTCTTCCTTCTTTATACCTTGTAATAGGCTCCCCCCCCACCTACCCTGGGCTGAGAATATGCTCCCTCAGGGGCAGACAGGTGGCTCAGCGAGTAAGAGCACCGGCTTCAGTGTCGGGATGACCTGGGGATCAAATCCAGGCTCAGATACTTAGCACCACACCCAGAAACAACTGGCTGTGTAACCTTGAGCAAGTTACTTAACCCTGATTGCTTTAAAAAAAAATATGCTCCCTCTTCAATCCTGCCTCTTAGAATTCTTAATAGATATTTAACAAATGTTTCTTCAGTAGCAATTATCCATCTAGCAAATAGTTTTTGGCATTTAGTGACATCTTCCTTTAATTATCAGCTTAGGTGTCACCTCCTATGCCAAATTTCCTGACTCATCCACCCCTGCTCCCTCACTATAATGCAGCCCAACAAGAATTTATTAAGATTTCTCCCCAATTAAGTTACTTTGTATTTACTTATCTGTGTATATTTGCATTTCTCAATGTAAGTCTCTTAATGGCAGCAACCATTTCATTTTTTTCACTGTGTATTCCTACACTTAGCACAATGCCTGCCTTGTACATAGTTGTTACCTAGTAAATGTCGGTCAAGTCAAACAGTTCCATTGTACTCTGCTCTGGTCTTACCATATCTAGGATATTGTGTTCTATTCAGAACTGAAGAACGTCCAATAAAAGTCAACTGGAATGGTGAAGGGCCACAGGATCATGTCATATGAGGATCATTTGAATGAAGCAGAGATGGATAAAAGCCTGGAAAAGATAAAGGTTAGTGATGACATGATAGTTGTCTTCGGTGTTTTGAAGACTTGGAATGTGGAAAAGGGACTAGATCATTTCTGCTTGGCTCCAGAGAATAGAACTAGGAGCAATCAGGAGGAATTTCAGAAAGATGGGTTTAGACTTGATATCAGGAAACATTTCATAAAAAGTACAGATTTCTGAAAATTGAAGGGACTGCCTCAGTAGCTTTTAAAGCAAAGGCTGGGTCATTACTTGTCCTGGGTTTGTGGAGGAGATTCTTGTTCTGGATACTTTATTTCTAAATAAGCAACCAAAAAGCCTCTGCTTCTTCACTGTGACCACTTAGTTTTCTGTGTAAATAAGCCCATTTATCTGTTTTGCATCAGTATCATCTTTATACATTTTCTCAGTCATATCTTAAAGAAAAACTATCAAGAAGAGATGAAGAAATTTTAGGAGGGAGGGAAGCAGAAAATTGGGAAAGGCTTTTCACAACCGGTGTTTCTGATAGAGGCCTCATTTCTAAAATATATAGAGAATTGAGTCAAATCCATAAGAATACAAGTCATTCCCCAATTGATAAATGGTCAAAGGATATGAACAAGCAGTTTTCAAAGGAAGAAATTAAAAAGCCCATGAAAAAATGCTCTAAATCACTGTTGATAAGAGAAATGCAAATCAAAACAACTCTTAGGTACCACATTTCACTGGTCAGATTGGCTAACATGACTAAACAGGAAAATGATAAATGCTGGAGAAGATGTGGGAAAATTGGAACACTAATACATTGTTGGTGGAGTTGTGAACTGAGCCAAACATTCTGGAGAGCAATTTGGAACTATGCCCAAAGGGCTATAAAAATGTGCATGCCCTTTGACCCATCAATACCACTTCTAGGGCTGTATCCCAAAGAGATCATACAAGTAGGAAAAGGACCTGTGTGTACAAAAATATCATAGCAGCTCTTTTTGTGGTGGCAAAGAATTGGAAATCAAGGGGATATCCATCAATTGGGGAATGGCTAAATAAGTTGTGGTATATGAATGTAATGGGATACTATTGTACTATAAGAAATGAGGAGCAGATGGATTTCACAATAACCTGGAGAAACTTATATAAACTGATTCTGAGTGAGGGGAGCAGAACCAGGAGAACATTGCACACAATTACAGACATATCATATCTGTGATGACTGACTTTGATAGTCATCTATCATCTCAGGGCTCATCTTAGCAATGCAAGATTGTAAGACAACTCCAAGGGAAAAGGCTATCCCCATCGCGAGAAAGAACACAGAGTCTCAATGCAGATTGAAGCAACCTACTTGCTCTGTCTCTTTTTCATTTTGTTTTGTTTCTTCTTCCTTGTTATTCATTCCATTGGTTATAATTCTTTACAACTTGACTTCATGTGAAGCTATATGTAGAACCTATATCAAATTGCATGCCACCATGTGGTAAGGGCGTAGAAAATTTGGAACTCAAAAACTTGTGGAACTGATTGTTGTAAACTTATAGTAAATAAATTTTTAAAAACCTAGAAAAAAGAAATTTAGGGAGGGAAATGCCTTTTTCTGTTTTTGAATTTCTCATTTAGTCTTTTATGTCTTTTATAGACATTAAGTACCATGGGCAATGACATCAGTACTTTTCTGTAGCCTTTAGTGTACTGATAACATTCAATAGATAGTGCTTAGAAACTAGGCTCCTGCTGATAACACAGGCTGCTGTGTTGTTTGATAAGAGAAATCTCCAAGGCTTTTTATTCTTTGGTTTCAGGTAAAAGATGTCTTGGTCATCTAACCTACTTATTACCAGTCTAACAACTTCCTTGTATCAGTGTATCCATATCCATGTGTGAAAGGAAACAAATAACAGTGACCAAGAGGGATAAAAGAGAGAACATCATTGATACCATCTGTCCATGTATCAATAGGGATCAGTGATTGTGACCCAGCTGGTTCTTGGTTAAGATGAGTGCTTCAGATCTTACTGGAGATAGAAGTCTCTATCCTTATCAACTTCTTAAGCTGGTTTTCCTTCTCTCCTTGTTTTAGGTCTGTCTTCTCCAATATTGATTTTAAACTTTTTTTTTCAATTCCTCTTTTCCAGGCATTAGTTTCACTTTATTCCAGTCTCCAAACTGCTGTGCTTTAGGAAGATTTGTCTATATAAATATAGTTCTTTCACCTTCCTAAAAGAGAAAATGGAAAGCAGGTCTTTAAAAACTTCTTTAATGGAGTTTTTTGAAAAAGGTTTAGGAAATTATTTAGATTATCTAGCATAACCAGGCTACTGCAACTCATGAAGTAATGATATCAGATAATATGAGTCACATAAGTAGAATTGTAGAAGATTTGCACAGATTGAAAAAAAAACGATTTCACTCATAGGTTTTCTATATTTATTTCTTAACACAGAACTTTATTTTGTACGTTGATTTGAGATGAGTCTCAGTACAAAAACTTACCAGTTTAAACATCGCATTATACATAAAGGTTTGAGGCATTTTAAAAACATGTAATTCATCAGAAAATAAGTATTGGCATCTACTATGAGTAAAACAACATTCTAGTCATCTTGGAATAAAAGTTATGTGTCATAGTCTCTACGTTTTTGGAGGTTGCAATGTTGTCAAAAACAACATGATATACATTAGATTCGTGTGCTACAAGGCAACAAACATTTGTTGAATGACTGAAAGACCATTTCCATGGGGCGGCCAGGTAGCACAGCGAGTAAGAGCACCGGCTCCAGTGTCTGGATGACCTGAGGATCGAATCCCAGGCTGAGACACTTAGCACCCACCCAGAAACACCTGGCCGTGTAACCTTGAGCAAGTTACTTAACCCCAATTGCTTAGGGGTGGCCAGGTGGCTCAGCGAGTAAGAGCACCGGCTCCAGTGTCGGGATGACCTGGGGATCAAATCTGGGCTCAGATACTCAGCACCACACCCAGAAATAACTGGCTGTGTAACCTTGAGCAAGTTACTTAACCCCGATTGCTTCAAAAAAAAAAAAGACCATTTCCAGAAGAAAGACCATCCTTTTTAGAGTTGAGGGTTGTTAACCATAAGGAATAATGGGAGATGAGGCAATACTGAATGTTAGACCAAGAAGTTTAGAATTTATCTTGTTAGTGACAGGTAGTCCTTGAAGATGTTTGGAATAAGAGATAGATACAAGTTATATTTTGTGGAGCCAAATTTGGGCATGTCGAGATTGGATTGCAATGCTTATTGCTAAATACAAGATCGTTTAGAAGGATTCCGAACTAACTGGTAGAGAAATCGTGATAGCCTGAACTTGGATGGTGGCAACGAGAATAAAGAAGAACCTGAGAAAAGAATGATTGTTTAAAAAAGAATTACGATAGTTGGTGGTTGATTAGTATAGGGGAGCAAAGAAATTGAGTCAACGATGATTCCAGGGTATTGAGGCAGAGTGATGGGGAGATGGCAGTGTCACTGACAGCTGTAATACAATGTAGAGGAGGAATTGGCTTTGGGATCACAGTGATGATTTGGGCTTTGAACTTTTACATTTAGTGCTGACACAACTTATAATTGATGATGTTATTTTTCCAACTGGGAGTTCATTACTGCAGCTTAGATGATAGGTCCAGTCTAGAGAAAGAGATTTGAGAGGGAGTAACATAGAGGAGATAGTTGAAGCTGTGACCAGTGTGGGAAGGTGGGGAAAGTAAGTGAGGCAACTGGCTTGCCCTAACACATTCTCTTCCTAATTGATGCGTTCCCCAGAATGTTGACTTAAACCCATGGTGTTAGAGGTATCAGCAATTCACTAAGAAAGATGTTTGAAGCAGGTGGTGGAAGATACTGAGAAAAGAATGAACATAAATGTTTTATGTCATAAATGCTTTCCTCATCAGCACTATACGAGATCTGGTGTGAGGGCTTGCTGGACCTTTTTTAGGACTCCTCATCCAACTTTTGTGTCTGCCTGACTCACCCAACTCTCACCTGTGGCTTCAAAAAGCTGTAGTGCATGTAGCAGCCACACCCTGATAAACCATTTAGACAGAAGGGCTAAAACATATCGAGGGTAACTGACAGGCCTCAAACCTATTGGTGAGTTAGGAGGATATCTGCCACAAGCATGTGAAGACTTTCCCAATGGAATGGACAGATGAGATTTGTTTGAACACCCATGGAGGTGGCCTAAGTGGGTGCCGTGGAGCACTTACAGTTTGGTCAAACAAAGAAGATGCCAAGGTCATCCACTGCATTCTGGGCCATCGCCAGTTGTCCTGACTTTTGTCTTGCTACTGGACTTCAGTAACTCAGGAAGAGAAAGTGATATTTTGTGAAACTCTGCCTCTCTTAAATCCAACTCACATGCAAGTCACTACATCACCTGTGATGTCATTGGTCCTCTCAGAAAATGAAGTACAAAAAATAGCAACTATCCCCAACATATCATTAAATCTTGATAAAAAAGGGATAACTGGGACTCTTCTAAATCTAGCCAATTGGTGACTTGCAATGCCTGGAGCAAACCCTTATTAATGGTATAAATAATTCATTACTCAAAGAATCCTGAAAACAAGGTAAAAATCCCATGCACACTCCAAATTCTAATTTCCACCTTGGTTTTCTACTACATTTCATAGAAACATAGATTTGTACCACCACTTTATGACACCCTCCAAGGTACATACACCATAAAAGGAGACTCAGTAGTGAAGGAAAACATGGTGGAATGGGTCAAGCACTAAACTTATTCCAAAAAATACTTGGTTTTGAGTCGTCACTTCATTACTTATTATTTGTGAGACTATGGATACGTAACTAAGCTCTTTCAGCTTCAAGTTCCTCACCTATAAAACTGGCAATTGGACTATATATTTCATTCAGTTCTCAATCCTATGAGCCTATGAGATTGATGTTGGAACATCCCATTTTAGTGTTCAGGAGATCAACCCTAACCCTGCTCAGAATAGCCTAGATTGCCCACTGTGTTGAAGTGCTGAAGTTGAAGTTAACTTCCCAGCTCATTTGGAGCAACTGTGTTCACTTGAAGTAGTACGAGCTGAGCTACTTCAAGAACTGGAAAGCATCATTAAATTACTTCAAACTGTGTTATTTGAAGACACCCACTAATGATACCTGTAGCAAATGTTAGAGAACTGAAATGGAATGATAATCCAGGCATGAGATGTTAGGTTTCCTAGTACTATGAATCTAAATTCATCTTTAACCATTTCCAGAGATCTTTTATCATTAGTGGAATGGGCAATAGACAGTAGAAAATGTGCCCAGAACAAAGATTCGAACCACCAAATGAGGACCAATACCTGGGGCAAAATATAAAAGAAAATACATTAGCCCCAGGTCTAAGACCAAAGCTAACCTCATGGGAAATATCATTTAAATTGCATTCAATCCCCAAATCATCGAATGAAAACAAAGCCACATATTTCTTTGAAAAGAAATTATTAAATAATATCTAAAAGCATTGAGTTTATAAAATTATTTTTCAAATCCTTGCAGTTCATTGGATTTCTAGTTAAATAAAGTTGCTAAATAACATTAAATAAGGATCTTTGCCATATTAAGGACAAAATGGGATACTTATCACTTAATTGGAAATAATGATGATCTGTAAACAGCTAATTGTTTTTTTTTACCTTAGGATCAAAGTATCTACACTGCTTAGATACATTTTTGCATCAACAACAAGGGATGACTTACTTTTCTGTATAGAGTCAATTGAGGGCTTAAAATGCCTGGGGAAACCCTCCAGGATTTCCTTGACTTTCTTTTTTTTATTTAATTTTTAAACTGAGACTTTTTTATTCTTTTTCCCAGTTCCAAATTCTTTTCCTCCCCTTCCCCACCCATTCAGAAGGCAAGAAAAAATCAAAATTTATTAGCAATGTGTATAGTTATACAAAACAAATTTCCACATTATACATGTTCAAAAGAAGGAAGGGAGAGAGAGGTAGAGGAAGGGAGGTGGAGGGAGGGAGAGAGAGAGAGAGAGAGAGAGAGAGAGAGAGAACTTCCACTTGTACATCATTTTTCCATCTGGAGATGGATAGATGGATATTTTATCTTATGATGATCAGAGTAGCTAAGTCTTTAACAGGTGATTTTCCTTCCAATGTCACTGCTGCCATGTAGCTTGTTCTTCTGGTTCTACTAACTTCACTTCAAAGACCTCTTCCAAAAGAATGTCAGTTGATTGTTGTACATTAATCATACTGAAGACCAGAAGCCCTCAGACTCAGCTCAGTGTAAAGCTCACTTATGACTACTTGTCTTCCGAGAACAGAACCTTAGTTATAGTTTTTCCCTCTGTTGCTTTAAATCATCTTCTAGCAGATGCAATGCACCACAAATATTGCTTTTCTTTGCAAATCCCCTTTAATTTCCAAAGAAAGAATATTGAAGTGCCTCCATTTTCCACAATATGAGTTTGTCTTTGAGGAATAATAACATGGCAGAAGGTCTTAGAAAAAGCCAGCTTTGAGACCTACCATATGTGTTATATTTACCTTCCCTATTCCTACATAAATATAGCAGAGTTGGCAAGGAAGCCAATGTACCTGAGATGAACACGTATGGCGTTTGTTGCCTTTGTGGCCTGGTTGCTCATGGAAGCCCCTTCACTTGGCACTTTAGAGAAGTTATCTCCATATTCTTGGATATGAACCCATCTTCCTTGAAATTCTCTAGTTTCTAGGTGTCTGAAAGAGCTCCTGTGTTGGGAAGGATGAATATGAGGAAAAATAGGGGAAAATTCTCTTTTCCCTTTCATTTTCCTTAATCCTATTTCTGTTCCATTCAATTCGACTAGCATTTACTTGGAACCTACCAGCCAAGGTTCTGAGCTAGGCATTGAGTGAGACAGAGTGATGAATTAGACCCGTCCCTGTCCTTAAAGAGTTTGAAGTCTAGTAGGGGATATTGGACAAGGATAAATGTAATTATAATACAAAAGAGAAGAAAATTGAATAAAAGAAATGTAAACCAGCACTCCAAAAGTTTTGATGAGGGGAGAAATCATTTTAGACTTAGTATCTTAAGGAAGATTTCATGGAGGAGATGAAGATGAGGAAGACTTAAAGGAAGGCCTTGAAGGAGGAGTGCCAGCATTCCTTTTATTCTTAGCTTTCCAGGCTGTTTTTGATATACATTTATGTGCATTTTTACATTCTGCTAATGGATGGTAGGTAGAAATTGGTATTTAGAAAGAAAGAAAATGGTAGGTAGGTCTCTAAGCTAAAGTTAAAACAACATCAAAAACAAATTCCATTAATTTTGGTTAGCTATAAAATGAACAGATCCCTACCTCCTATCCCTCTCACTGCCACATAGGAACTAACTAATCAGGAGTATTTAAGCCTGTGGGGAAGAGGAAAGAAGGTATGTGGAAACCGATTTCTTTCCTTTCCTCCAAATCGTATTCTACTTTGCTTTCTATTACTTCTTGTACTTACCTCATGAAGAGCAGAGACATAAAGAATTCACTCTCAATCAACCGAGACAATAATGTGTCAGAAAGTGGGTACCCTACTGTGTGTCAAGAAAGGTTACATAATGCAGCTACCAGTTGCTATTAACTCATCTGTTGGCAATGAGAAAATATTTAGAATGTCTGGTCCTAGCTTGACTAGTAACCAGCCACAGAATGCTGGAGAAATCACTTCACCTTTTTAAGTCTCAGTTAATTTAAGAAGTTCCCAAGTGGTGGATTAGGCTGATCTTCTTTCCCACCCCCCTCCCTCCAATTGAAGGTGCTTTCCCTAGGTGCCATATGTAGTACTTGATGTGGAAGCAAAAATTTCCAGTGTGGACTCTGCTCCAGGTGATCACCATTTCCATTAGCAATTATCATCTTCCCCACTTCCCCCACCCTACTAACAGTGGAGTCCTGCTAAGTCCTGAAAAATAGGGGAAGAGGGATGTTCCTGGGAATTTCACATGCTCTTTCCCTTCTGTAGTCATCCAAAAGGAAATGGATAAAGTAGTAGGCATGACCTTTTGGAAAGCTGCTATTGATTGCAATAGGACGTTTCTGAGAACCATCTGAAGTTCCAGACATAAGTAGGGATCACCCAGACACACCAAAAATAAATGAATTTGGTTTTTTGAAACTAATTTTTGTAACTTACCTGTCGTCGTGTTTCACCGCTCTTACTTTTCTGGTCAGTTTAGATGCTTACATGCTGTATGCTCTGAAAATGGAGTATATTCACAATGTTGAGATTCTTGCAAGAGATGTTGTATTTTCATCTTAGCTTTAACAATTTTGTTGAGCAGCAATTGGAAAATCTGGTAACCCTTAACCTCTTGCCAGCTGTTGAGTACTTGGCCTAATCATAAGCTTCAGTAGTACCTTTGTCCCTTTGTTCAGCCAATGAAAGAATAGACTCTGGAATTATTTTTAGGCATATCTTAGCTGTCAGGGGAAATGCCTGATACCAGATTATTGCAGAGTTGCACGCAGAAGCAGTCACTGACAAGTCTGGTGAGAGGTCCCTCTCCTCCAAAGCAAACACCTGCTGCTCCCTCCAACTGTCACCTCCTTCTTTAGAGCCACAGCCACCTGTCAAACATCCCAGATGACACCTCCCCCTCAGCGGCCACCCTCGGCTCTTGCCAACTGCCTCCTCCTCTCCCTCCTCAGGAGAAGCTACCTGCTGCTTTCTCCCACCAGGCAGAAACATGTGAGGGAGCTTGGCGTTTCCTTGGCAAGTGAATTTCCTGTCTGCCAAAGCAAGCCACATCTCTTCGGAGAATGGTGTGTACCTTGAGATGCTGTTGTCCTTGGAGAGCCATATCTATTGACTTATGTTGTACTTAAACTTGTTAATTGGTGATTTTCCCAAAGTCCCTATTCATTTTCATTTTTTATTGAATCGGGGCCCAAATGACCCATTGACCAGATTTATATGAAGATTTAGGTGTAGATGAGTAAAACAAAACAAAACAAAAAAACACATGTTTTATTAGATACCAGCATCAGTCTATTTTTTTTGCCTTTTTAGAGGGCAGTTGGGGTTAAGTAACTTGCCCAACGTTACACAGCTAGTTTTTTTGGGTGGGTGTTAAGTATCTGAGGCCAGAACCAAATTCGGGTCCTACTGACTCCGGGGCCAGTGCTTTAATCACTGCGCCACCTAGCCGCCCCCAGCATCAGGATTTTGCCTAAATTGAAAAGTTGATTGAGCTAAGTTTTTATTTTAATTTGGAAATATAAATATTCATTTAATTAGGCTGAATAAAAGGAAGGACTGATTCACCAAATAGTTTTAGCTAATTAAATTCTGGGGGAAAACCCATTTTGAAGCTTTGCTTTTTTTTCAGATTCATAGCTTCTAGATATTCAGTAATTTCACTCATAGATTTCATTAATTCATCACTTTAGTAAAGTTGATTATTGAATACTAGATGAAATACAAAGAAGAAAATACACGTCAGCAGAGGTATTTTTAACTCATTGGTACTTGCACGAAAATGGAAAACAAACAAAGATGTTAGACATAAATCTTTGAATATTTAATAAGATATAATCATATTTGTTTTGAAAGAAAATACAAAGCAGCTTAATACAAAGTAATGGAGTAGAGCAGCTAGTTTACAATTTGGTTCTCAAGGCACCTGATTATCCATGAGAATTGTAATCTTTTTTTTTCTAGTACTTCTTTTTCTAGTACTATTAAGGCAAACAGATGAGGCCCTTTTAGTAGTAAGGTAAGGTGACCTTTAAGCTATTCCTCATAACTTGAATTCTAAGGATACAATAGCAGTTAACTATACCACCTGTGGTCTGGTTAAGATCATCATAGCTTAGGATAGGTAGACTTTCCAGCAGCCATGGTGCACCCTATAGGCAACCCTCTAGTGGGTTCTTGACAGCATAAATCCAAAATAGGACAGGTCCCCAGAATTTATGTGAGTGCTAGAGTTCTGCCTGGAAGCTTAGTACCACATATTTCCTGTCAGTCTTGTTGTATCACTCTGGTGGGATGTTGTCTTGGTGCTGGTTGTGATAAGCAGATGGGTTTACGGGCAAAAAATCCATTTTAACCTCTAGTATTGAAATCCAGAAATTTGGTCTATCAAGGTAAAGGCAAGACTGGATGGCTAAGGGAGATCCTTTGTTTGTTATATAAATTTGATTGGATGTTTGAAAAACTGAGCCAGATGTGCTTCTGCAAGGAATGATTTATGGGTAGCTTGGTGTAAGGGTAAGAGCATGATCCAGGAAATGTTTGATGTCCCTTACACAAGGTGTCTGCACGTCTGCCTAATGGATAATAGTATAGTCTTATATTGGACATGATGGATAAACTCTAACAGACAGGCATTATAAAGCATAAGAAAAATTCTTGGTTTTGCCTGAAAAATATTGACCTGTTTGTTTTAAGATAACAAATGTTTGGGCTGCAGCTCTACTAGGGCAAATCCTGTTGAATGCAGCAAATTCATGGTCTGGATAGTTATTTTTCTAAGTAAAATTTCTTTTGTTGCTTTGTTGGGGGTTGGATTTTTATTTTTGTAACTATCATTTACTTCAGGTCCTGCCTTCCTTGAATAAGATTGCAACTCCAGTGCCTCTGGCTGGTAGAGCCTTGGACAATAAGGCTTTAAGGAATAGCCAGATATGGAAATTGGGGACAATCATTGACCTCAAGGCCTGAGAGTCAGAATGTCAGTGCTCTGATGGTCTCCACCAATCTTGACAATGAGGCGTCCTTGAGTCTTTTTCTTCTGAGATATATCCCTATATGATAAAATGCAACAGAAACAACACAATTTATTTAACATTTCCCTTCTCATGGAAATAAGTGTCTACTCCTGTCTTGTCTGAGCTTGTTTCATAATATTGTTGTAATAGTGTGGTTTCGTTATGGTTTAGTGGATGAGCTGTGAGAATTCAGTTCAAATATAAAAGTTTATTCGTGGATAAGTAAAACAATGTACGTTTTCTTTGAGTTGACAGGGGCAGGGTAGTAGTGGTGGCATATCTATACTTGCTTCTTGGTTTGTAAGATAAAACACTCTGTTCTCAAAATCCCGAAGAAAACAACACATATTCATGTGGGTATGTTTAATTTGATTCACTTCTGCCAGTAATTGAGTGCTTACTGTGTCCTATAAGCAGTGTGGAATATGAAACATTAAGAAGATATGAACTGTCCTCACAAAGAGCTCATCAGTTTCTGGAACATTGAAAAGTTATAGGTATGGTGATGTCTGAAGATAAATGGCTGATTCAGAGTAAATGAAAAAGTTTATCATAGGCTATGTTATTATGACAGCAAGCATCTGTTGGAAAGCTGAACAATGAAATTGAGTATCTAGAGGTTTCGAAACATCACAATGTTTGGAGTTGTAGAAGAAAAAAAAATCCAGGTATTTGACAGGAATAGTTTTTTAAAAAGGTTTTTACATGTCAGGAACTATGACAGTAGCATCTTATTAAATTGCCAAAGTACCCCCACTACCACAAGCCCTTCCCCAGTTCCTCCAGATGTTCTATAGATGGATATCTATAGTTTTATCACCTTTGTTACTTCTGTCACTCATTTACATACTGCCTTGGACTTTTAATTAACTATTTTGTGCATAGATGAATAGTCAGATCTAAGAATTGGGATGGACTTTGATGTCATCAGTTCTAATGCTTACCTGAACAAGTATCTTCTCTATAACATACTTGCCAGGTGGTCATCCAACCTTTGTTTGAAGTCCTTCTGTGAGGTAAAAGTTACTACTTACTTAAGCAGCCTACTCTACTTTTGAATCCTTCTAACTCTTGGGATGTTTTCCTGATACCAAGTTTAAATTGGTCTCTTTGAGACTATATAGCTTGTTTCTGTGCTGCCTTCTAGGCTTAAGAAAACTTGTAATTCCTTTCTTATGTGTCAGCCCCTTCAGGTACTTGAGAATAGCTAGTCTTTTTCTCTTCTGGGAAAAAGATCCCCACCTCCTTAAACTGATCAACAAATACTCTGATATCTTCATCTATCACTAGCCTGGACACTTCCAAAACTGTGGAATTCAGAACTGAACAAAGTAGCCCTCAGGTGGTCTGACCCAGTAAGAAGATAGTAGAACTATCACTTCTACAATCCTGGGCACTATACCTCTCTTAATGCACCCAAAGATCACATTAGCTTTTTTTTGCCACCACCTCACCACATTGATTCATGTTAAATTTGTAACCCACTTAAACACTTCAATCTTTTGCAGATTCTTGTCTAGCCATTCCTCTACCACCTTGTACTTATAAAGATAATTTCTTGACCCAAAGTATAACACTTGAAATTTGTCTCAATTAAATTGTCTCAGTACATTTGATTTAATCTCTGTCCTTTTGGGATTTGGTTTATTGAGGGCATTTAGGTGCTTCCTACCTTTTGTATCAGCTAAACAGAAGCAATATGAGTCTAGTATTTCTGCCTTTTCTCCATCGTCATTTATCCTCATCCATCATACTATTCACTCCAAGCAGTCTTCCTACCCTTTCTTTGATCTTTCTTTTTTCATCAGTATAGCTTTTAAAAAACCCTTTTTTGTTATTCCTAGCTTTATTCACCTGCTAAAACTCATTTGGGATTTTAGTTGTCCTGATACTATTCTTAAAAGATCATGCTTTTGTATTTATTTTGTTATTTGATCTTGTGTCCGTCTTTCTTTATGTGTCTTTAAAAAAAAGTTTTGATTCTTTTAAAAATAATCATTGTCAGTTCCCAATACTGCCCTCTGACCAACCCCTCTTTTGTAACACAGAAGTGAGGTTCAACAAAAGAAATTAAGCCTTTGACTATGACAGTGTATACCTTTTTTCTTTACTTTTAGTTCACCAACTTTTTTCTGAGAGGAAGGAAGTATGTTTCATCACAAATCCTTTGAAGTACAGGTTGTTCATTTTTCTCATCTGAATTGTTTTGTGATTTTTTAGTGTTATTTCCTTTTATGTTAGGGTGATGGGCTGTTTATGGTGTTCTCCTGATTCTTTACTTCTGTTAGTTCATCTAAGTCTTCCCAAGTTTCTCTGAATTCTTCATATGTGTCATTTCTAAGGATGCAGTAATATTTTATTATATTCATATATCACAGTTTGTTCATTCATTTGTCAATTAGTGAGTACCCACCATTTTAACTACCACAACAAGAGCTGCCATAAAGATTTTGACAAATGTGGATCTTTCCCCTTTGTCTCTAATCAGTGGCAATATTTCTAAGTTCAATAGTGAAGTCACTGTTTTAGTGTTGTTCCAAATTGTTTTTCAGAAAAGTTAGACCAATTTATAGCTCTTCCAACAGTGGATTAGTATGCCTGTCTTTCCAGAGCTCCTCCTCTGTTGACTCTATCTGTCTTTTTTCATTTTTTTGGAAGCAATTGAAGCAATTGCACAAGGTTACGTGGCCAGTTATTTCTGGGTGTGGTGCTAAGTATCTGAGCCCAGATTCGATCCCCCAGGTCATCCTGACACTGGGGCCGGTGCTCTTACTTGCTGAGCCACCTGGCCACCCCATGTCTTTTTTCATTTTTGCCAATTGCTGGCCCAAACCTCAGAGATATTTTAATATATGTTTCTTTGATTATTAATGATTTGGAGCATTTTTAATATGGTTGTCCATAGTTTCCATTTGTATTAAGAAGTCCTCATTCATATAGTTTGTGTATCTGTTGGGACGTTCTTACTCTTCCATTTTTATATAAATTCCTCATAGTTATCTTATCATATATCTTTATCCACAACTATTTAATAAGGGGCTTCCCAATTGACAGTTCTTCTTATTCTAGCTATATTAGTTTACTCTTGCAAAATCTTTCTAGCTTTTTTATAGGAAAATTTCTCTCTTTTGTGTGTTGTGATCCCCTCTATCCTTTGGTTATGAGTTTTCTTAAAAACTTTAGATCTGAAAGGTACCTCCTTCAGTTCTCCTGTAACTTTAAAAGACACGACATTTTCTATTCAGATCACTTGTCCCTTTTGAGGTTATTGTGGTAGATGGTATAAAATAATGTCCTATATCTAATTTTTTTTCAATTCAACAAACATTTATTAAGTATCTACCAGATGCAAGGCACTATGCTAGAGGCTGCAAATACAAAGATAAAAATGACACTGTACTTTCCCTAAAGAAGCCTCCATTCTACTCAGGCAAAAAGCACCATTATAAACAACAGAAGTAATACAAGCTGTTTTCCTATAGTACCAGTACTGTAGTGAGTACTCTGGTTCACTTTCCCAGAGCCAGACTGCTCCAGCACCTCTTCAGGTTTTTAGGGGTACCCAAGGTGTCAGTGAGTATCTATTCTTTACTGCCATCATCTCTTTACTGGTTTTGAGTCTACCAGCTCTGTTCCCCTATTGTTAGATGTGAAAAACTAATGTTCCCATTCTATTTAACCACTTAACTTCAATCAACTTTTTTATAAAAGGATACTTACTTCAAAGATGTAGCAATAACAGAAGTACAAATACTTTGCTTCAACACCTGGGGACAAGGAGGGAGCGCACTCACCCTCATCCCTCTGGGTCTCTGGAGGAGAGTGAGCTTAAACTGAGCTCAGTTCCTCCATAATATTTGATCCACCCAGTTCACATCCAGATGCTGCATGGCTACTAGATGAGTCCCAGTCTCAGCTACAATTGGGTTGACTCCTGAAGATTACTCCTTTCATCTCTAGGCACCAATGCTGGCCTGCCTTTTAGGCAGATGGATGCTGAAAAGCCTGGACACTGGCTCACGTCACGTCCAAGGGTATTGTGAGGTCAGCACTTTGTCAAGCACCAAGCATCACGAAAGTGCATGGCTTTGTTAGCAATGGGCATATCCAGTGCCCAGCATGGGGCTTTAACAGGTATTCCATAAATATGTTTTCATCAGCTCTTTAAGGAGATATACCTCCCAAGCCGGCAGCACCCACGTGCTCAAGGAGCCCCCAAGGAGCCCTGCTGCCCTCTGGCTAATTTTTGTGTTCTTAGGTTTATCCAATACTGGCTGATTGTGCTTTTTTGCTTTTGACTTGCTTCTCCAATCTGCTCTGCTGATTTGTTTTCATATGTTTCAGTCAGTTCAGTATCAAATAACTTTGATGACTAATTCTTTCAGTGTATTTTGAAATCGAATAATGTTCTCTCCCATTTTATTTCACCTTTTATTATCTTCTTTGAGATTTTTTGATATTTTGCTCCTACAGAAAATTTCATTTATTTTGTCTACCTCTATAAAGTATTACCTGCCCTCAGGAATTTTGGCGTAGTGCTAAATATGTAAATATATTTTAGGTTATTATAATAATTTTTTATACTGGCACAATCCGAACATGAGTGGGTTTCTTAAATGTTCTGTAGTTGTATTTATGTAAATCCTTAGTGTATCTTGGTAGGTTAACATCCAAACATTCTTTGTACTTTGTAGTTATTTTAGATAGTGTGTCTCTTTCTATTTGTCTCTGCTGGATTTTGATAGTAAATTGTCTCCTGATCCTTTACTGCATTTGTTGTGTTAATGCTTTTCTTGTCGTTTCACATCCAGAATTTCAAAGTAAACTTGTCTCTTATCTGCAGATGGAGATGATTTGGCCTCCTCTTTACCTATATTTATTCCCTCAATTTCTTTTTCTCATTCTATGACTAGGGCTGTAATTTCTAACACTCTGTAAAATAACATTAGAGCTGTTGGCTAGCCTAACTTTGCCCCAATGGGCCTCCCATGTAGACCTTGTCTTCGTGTACTTGGTCTACTCTCACTCCTATTTGCAGATATGCACACTTTAGTGCCAGTTCTACTTATCTGTACTTATCCATGAGTGACAGTGATTTTGAAATCTAAATGTAATGACTCATTGTGTTGATTGAATAAAATAATTTGTCATGAAACTCTTTTCCATTTTTATCTGTGTTTTGTTCTCCTACTTTTAAATACTTTTGGAATGAACACCAAAATAAATAGCTGAAAGAAAGCAAGTTGGATTGCCTTTGAAAAACTGTAGATTACTTTTAGTAACTCCAAGTTCCTCCTTTAAAGAAAATACTTTGTTTTAATATCAGTACTTTTCCAGTGAATGTTTTATGGCTTTAAGTCATGGAATACTGCAACTTCCTAAGAATTGAAGTTGTAGATTTTCTAGAAGGGTAAAGAAGAGGTACTTGGTGGATGTGAGTAGTCTCTAGCTTATTACCAGTTAATGATCATATAGAAGATATGGATTAGAGGATTTCATCTGAGACATGTCTGTCTGGAAAAGACAGAGCCAGAGATAAGCATATAGACTGTCTCTATATTCCATTCTTGGATATGTGTGTGTGTGTGTGTGTTTATAGGGATGTGGAGGAAAGCTTTTGGAATTTGGGTGGCCCCCATAAGGGAATTTGTGAGAGGACCCATGAAGGCCTGTACTGAGAGAAGGAGGGCCTTCATCAGTGAGATCACAGAACCATCAAAATAACAAAGCTTTATGTTTCACATGAAAGGTAATCGTCATTACCAGTAAGAAACATAGAAGATGTGGCTTTGTGCTTGGGCTTGTTGGTGTTGTGCATTCTGGTAAAAGTCTGTGGAATTAAATTGCTCCTTGAAGGAAACAAATTTCAAGTGTGTACAAGCATAAAGGAAAAATGTTTTAGATGGAAACTTTGTCATTTGACTAAACCATGGGATCTTTTGTTAAATATTTTCAGATTGTTCTGTAAATAATTTCACAAGGGAGCTGCTTTGTGTCGACGTCTTAGCTAGTCACCATGGTATCAGTAATGACCTTTTCATTATTACCTTCATGCAGGTCCAGTACATGTAATTGCCCATAATGGTGCAAAGCATAAAGCAAAGTTACCATTGAGATGAGGAAAAAACCTATAGTCATTTATTTTATGAAAGGAAAAAGAAAAGAATAGCTGAGTAGATTCTGAATGTCAAATAAAATCGATTGGTTTACTTAAGGAAAAATAAAAGTTCCTTTGTAAGAGGGGAAAATAGGCCTCGAATGGATTCTAAAGAGATGTACACCTTCTTTTAAAATACAGTTGTTATGGATGCCTTTTGTCTTTGTATCACAGTCATTCCTCACTATCCCTTTCAAATTCAGCCCTCCTTTTTGACCAAAACAAGTTAATCAGACAAGTCCGATTCATTGGCCCTATCTGACACTGTGTATGATATTCTGGCCTAGCAATACTTTATTCTTTGCCATGACAGAGGAGGGATATTTGGTTACTCTGTTTTCTGGAATATTTGTTGTTCTTTTTCTGTTTCCTCTCAGTCCATCTTTCCTTTACTGAACTTTTCATTTCTGTGGTATTCATTGTATGTGCTGTTCTCTTGGTTCTGCTCAGTGTGCTTTACCTCAGCTCCTCATCTTTATCACTTAGCATGGTATGATATGAAACCTGTTTCTATTTTCTTTTTATTGTTATTTATTTGGTGCTTTGATTTCCATAGTCATGTATAGTTTACAATTCATTTGAAACTTTTCCTAACCTTTGATTACTTATCTGTTGGGTGATGACTCACTCCATCTTTATGGTTGATTTTATTTAGATTCATGATATCTATAGAAGTCCTTTAGAGAAATACAGAAATGTAAACATTGCTAAAATGGGAGCAAGAATCAAACTTTGGTAGGACAATTTTATTTGGGAAGAATTGATAGAAGGAATATTTGTTGTGGATCCCATTTCCTCCATTAAAATTTATGAACTAAGCCCTGTGTGTAATGAATTCCCTATACCACTTGGTAATGTTTGTATCATTTTCTAATTGTGTCAAAGGTACCTTCTGCCCAGCTAGATTGTAAGCTGCTATAGGTCAGGTGCCCACTGGTCCCAAGGGCATGATTAGCAGTCTGGTTAGCCTGTGTCGACAAAGTGGTTAGCAAAAACCCTTAAAAAGACAAAGTAAAAAACACACATACATCCGTCTTTTAGCAGATAAGAATAGCAAAAGAGCACGCAGTCACTCAATAAGGATATGTACTGCATTGAGGAACATTCCTCTCCAAGGCCCCTAGTTCCTTGTAAGAATATACCCAGTTCAGTAGTGCCAGCAGCTTTCCTGGAATGTAGGAGTCTGGCAGGCCCCAAGAGCTATACTTTCTTCTCTGACCTTGCTTATTCAGAGTTCCTTTTGTCATCATAGTTGACCTTAACACATTTAGTCAATCAGTTGGACAGAAGGGTCAATTCCTCGGTTCCTTTGAAACAACTAGAAAACAATGTACTTATCACCAAATCATTCATTGCACACAGAGCTTAGTCCACACATTTTAATGGAGGAACTGGGATGCACAACAAATATACCTTCTACCACCTCTTGCCAAAAAAATTTTGTCATATCAAAGTTTGATTCTTGCCCCCACCTTAGCAATACTTCCACAGAAGGATTTTAGTGTCTATTTTGGAGCTTGAGCTGGCTATATGTCTCTGATGAACTGTTCCCTGTTTTGGTGCTACCAGCATCATTGTTCTAGATCTCTGTGTTATATAACCGTGACTAAGGTTGAATTTCTAAATGTGCCATGCAGCTGCGTTAGTCCCTTCAGTCCTAAGATCCGAGGGAAAAATGGGGCACCCACCATATAATATGTCTTATGTCTTATGGTTTGTCTCTTTTATGTCTCTTCTACAAAGTTTAGAATACATAGTAGGTTCTTTATAGACTGTTGACTGATTCATCTTTTTTAAGCTAGGGTACTTTATGGGAGTATAGGAAATGGAGCTGGGGTAGGGGGAGGCTCTTCTATTTAGAGCAGGAATTCTTTTTTTTTTAAGCAATTGGGGTTAAGTAACTTGCTCAAGGTTACACGGCCAGGTGTTTCTGGGTGGGTGCTAAGTGTCTGAGCCTGGGATTCGATCTCTAGGTCTTCTCAACACTGGAGCTGGTGCTCTTACTCACTGTGCTACCTGACTGCCCCAAGAGCGGGAGTTCTTAACCTCATATTTGTGCACTTTTTTAATGTTTTGATAACTGAAGCTTAATATAATTTTTAATATAATTGGTTTTCTTTGTTTATGCCTTTAAAAACATGACCCCAGGAAGTGGTCCATCCATAGCCTTCATTAGATTGCCAGAGGGATCCATGAAAGAAAAACCATAAAGAACTTTAGATTTAGAGATTAAAAATAAACATTAGATCCCTTCAGCCAAGTGTGTGAATGTCTTTGGCTTGTTTAGGTTGAGGCCATATGCACCAGGCTCTGAGCAAGGGTGTCTTGTTCTTTCCTGGAAGAGCACACTTTTCTCTGATCAAGTTGCTCTCTTATTCACAAACATTTAATGGCTCCCTGTTGCCCATATCCATCTCTTAGTTTGGCTTTCAAGGTTTTTCATGAGCAGTAGACCATTTGCCTTTGCAGTCTTATTCTCACCATTCCCCTACATATGTATTATCTTCCTACTAAAATGAACTATGGGCTATTTCCATGACCATATCCCATACTTTCTTACCTCCATCTTTTCTCATGTTATCCCCCCTACTTTGAATATCACATTATGCTCCTATCTCCCCCTGTTGAAATCCTAACCATTTTCCAAAGCCAACTACAGTTGCTGATACCATCTGTGATTTCCACCAACCAGATGTGATCTTTCTCTCTCTCTCTCTCTCTCTCTCTCTCTCTCTCT
>NW_027187245.1:1019283-1088408 GCF_028583685.1 Petaurus breviceps papuanus
CTCTCTCTGTCTCTCTCTCTCTCTCTCTCTCTGTCTCTCTCTCTCATTTCAGGCTTCTAAAGTGACCTTAGAAATCATTGAGTCCATCCCACTTATTGTACAGATGAGGACAATGCAGTCACATAAGTGAAATGACACCTACTTTCTCTTCTGTTCTTTTTTGTATTTTATGGTGCTTTAGGTCTTGTCATTTGTCCACTTCGTTATTTCAACTTATTAGGGGCATGTTAGTGAATGAATACAAAGAATTCAATTTAATTGGATTCAGAAAGCATGCATTAAGTGCCTCCTGTGTGCCGTATTCTGTGTGAGATCGTATGGATCCAAACTCTAAGAAGGAATTGCCTTCCAGGGGCTGGTGCTACTGTGGGCAGGGGCCATGGCTTATTGAAATCTGCATCTTCCCCAGTGCACAGAACAACTCTTGGTGCCTGGCAGACTCTCACAATATTAGGAGAATGTATTCTGGGCCCTGCCTCCAGCCCTGTTCCAAATGGAAGTTTAGGAAACAAAGAGTAACCGAAGTCCAGTTCTGCAATCTTGGCCCTGCCTCCAAATCCAACACAAGCCATGTTATTCTCAGAAAAATTGCTGAAATCAATGAAGTGATTCAGATGAAGTGTGTTGAGCTTCCCATATGAATGGTGCTAGATACATCCTAGGAATTTTTTTCTAATCCCAGGCAATATTAAGTCCTACAGTGATTCGTTCATGTGTAACAAAAGCCTGGTGGAAAATTAGTTAATGCTATTTTGAGAAGCCTTTACTGAGGAAATTTGTTTCATGATTTGGTGACACATGATATAGGTTATGAGCCAATATTTAAACAGTCTGGCCCATTTACTGGACACGGGGGTGCCATTGATCTCAGGACTCCACTTAGGAAGTGCAGTATCTCCAGAGGTCCCAGCCATTATTTTCAAGTGTTCATAAAATTTCATCTGGCCAATATTCAAGTAAAAGAGGATGAGCTTAAATATGCTAGGTAAGAGGGTCTTAACAAGTACTTTCTAATTTTGCCTTCCAATCCTTGCATTTTAATTAAATCTCTCTTTTAAACTTAATCAATTGATTTAGCAAATTAAAATCAAGCACAAAGAAGCATCTGCTGTTATGGGCCAAAAAAAATGTTCAGAAGAATGTAAAGGGGACCATATTTTGTTTGTCTCTCATGAACTGCCAGGTTAAACCACTTATTGAAAACATCTTGGTGCAGAAAGGAAGTGAATCTTTCTGTTAAAGACCTAGAGATGAGGAGCGGCCAGGTGGCTCAGCGAGTAAGAGCACCGGCCCCAGTGTCGGGATGACCTGGGATCGAATCCTGGGCTCAGATACTCAGCACCACACCCAGAAATAACTGGCCGTGTAACCTTGAGCAAGTTACTTAACCCCGATTGCTTTATAAAAAAAGACCTAGAGATGAAGCATCATCGTTGTGTAGTAGAAAGACTTCTGGCTTTGGAGTTTGAGGGTTAGCCTTGCTTCCCGCCTGTGAAGCCACAAGTAAGTTATTTGACCTCTCTGGGCTTCATCTGCAAAATGAAGAGATTGGACTATTTGCTTTCTAAGGTCTTTTGAACTCTGAAGTCTGTGATCCTTTGGACTATTTTATACTTTTCACCTTTCTCTCATAAACAGCCTCATTTACAAGCAAAGAGCATATGACAGGTATAGTACAAAACAATTACAAGATCGTTTTTTTTAGTGTGACAGGGGCACTAGCAACTGGAGAGATAAGGAAAGGCTTCATGTGGAGGGTGGCGTTTGAGTTGGACTACAAGAAAACTAGGGATTCTGAGAGGCAGAAGAAAGAAGGACATACCTTCCAGACACAGGATGTGGCCTGTGAACAGGGAGGAAGATGAGTGTTTTCTATGAGGGACAGTAAAAAATTCACTTTTGACTGGACGAATGCACACATCAAGGGGCACTCCTGGATTATAAGGAATAATCTATCAAGATGCCTACCTCTTTATAAGAAGTATTTGATTCCTTATGACTTTTCTCTCACTCATCTTGTGTTATGAACTTGGTGCCTTGAATAGAATCTACCAAAATACAAAGAGAATTTAGCATCAAGATTGTACATATTGTTGTTAAACCCAGAATGTTTTATAAAAGGCCTTGGGTAATAAGTGGGCTAGGCTGAATTATCATTCAGGGATGTCCACCAATTTCTTCTACATATAAGAGCATGTTGGAAGAGTGAAATGTGGCACAAGGCCAAATGCTGATGACACGTCAGACTCTTGGGGTGGCCACGATAGACTGATGCTATCCTTTGGCATTCCTTAGTACTGAGCAATTTGAATGAATTCACACTGGGACTTTGAATTGTTGTCAGCACCGCATTTTTTGCCTAAAATTACTTTATTTCCATACTGAAACTTTAGAGTCTTTTGGAAAGAACTTTATCCACATGGAAAAATGTCCTTGATACTAAGAAGGACTTTTAACTTGTACATTTGCCAAGAGTGCTGCAGAAACTCATCTGACAAAATGAAAACCTTACCCTTGGCCCTTTAAAAAAAACTGCTTTTCATATGATCGTAAGATTATATAGATCTAGAAGTGAAAGTGCCCATGGAGCCGGTCCAATCCAACTCCTGCATTTTCCAAATGAGGAACAGAAAGCTTCTGAAAGGTCAGTTACCTATTTGAGGTCACCCAAGCAGGAAGCATCAAAGGGGAGATTGGACTCCAGGGTCAGTGCTAGAAGTTTCCTCTGCTCAAATGAATTCGTTTTTTCCATATAAAGGTCCATATTCAAATATGTACAAGTTAAAAAAGAAGCACACAGTGAATCTTCCTTTTGATTTCTGAGAAAGATGGCCATGTTATTTTAGTCCTTTAAATGTTAGCTTGTGGTCTACCATGGAGAAATGGTCTTTCTTGAAGGATAATTTTCCCATTCTTCTTTTCCTTTTTCATCTTAAGCATCCTTGGTAGCCATTCAGTAGATAAGCTGGCTACCAAGTGGAATGGAAATCAGATTGGTGAACCACAAGGCACTGGTAGTAGCCCTAGCTCTGCCATTTAGTGAGGGGGGGCAGGGTTGCTTTTCTTACCTTTCCAAGCCTCTACCTTCTCATCTACAAAATGAAGCAGTTCAGCAAGGGTGGTATGAACTCATTCTGTGGCCCTCTGCCTGTGAAAGATTTTGTTTTATTCCGACATCTCTTTGCATATGGAGTGTTTTGACTGGTGCACACAGAAAGGGAATGATAGCGCACTGTTTCCTATCAAGCAGACAGGAGCTAGGCAATGTTGCTCTGATCGAGAGACTTTGGTTGATTGGTCTGTGTGGGCTGATTGCACTGATTGAACCCATCACCTTGGCCTCATTAGAACCATACTTTAACCACCTGAGGGAACCAGTGACATTGACAAGACTATGGCAGACTTGATGTAATACAAAACAACCTGTCAATCAAGGGACAAAATCAACCCAAATGCTTGTTTGGCTCATTGGTGACACAGAAACTGGCTGATTACCTGAATTGTTTACTTTAAAAACATGTGCATGGTTGTCATATGTGGCTACAACCACAGGCAATGTAATAATAAACATTTAAAGATTAAGGGATGGCAGTCACTTATCCCATGAGGCAGTCCAGGATACATTTCAGACAGGGAGCTCTTTCACTCTGGGGAGGAAGGTAAAGGGAAGCCATTATAGATGTGCTAATGACCTTAATCACATTCAAAGTGTTTTGTTCCCAGCAACCCCTGGGAAGTAGGATGTGGAAGTATCATTATGTTCATTGTAATGATGGGGAAACTGAGGCTTAGAGAGGTTAAGTGAGTTGTTCAGGGTCACAGTCAATAAGGGGCAGAATTAGGATTCTCACTCAAGCCCTCTGCCTCCCTACCAAGTACTCCTTCTTGGAGATCCTACTGTCTCCCCAGAGCACTGGCTGCAAAGAGGAAGCCAGGATAGCAAAGTCAAGAATGAATCACATCATCTCACTCAAGTTGGAGGGTAACATTTGGGAGTAATAAGCAACATGCTTCTACTAGGATTCAGGTTCCCTTTTCTTCCCCAGATTGGTTGGGGAAGAGAAGGGAACAAGCATTTATTAAACAGCTACTATGCGCCAGGCATTGTGCTCAGATCTTTATAATTATCATCTTATTCAATCTACACAAACAACCGGGAAGATGGGGGCTTTTATTAGCCCTGTGTTACAGATGGAGAAATTGAGTCAAACAGAGGTTAGTTAAGTCACTTGCCCAGGGTCATAGAGCTAGTTAAGTGTATGAAGCTGAGTTTGAATGGTGTTCCTGATTCTAGGCCTGGCCCTATTCCACCTGGCTGCATTCAGTTAGGAGAGGAAGAAAGCAGAGACTTAGCTGGTGTTCACAGAGTTAGCCTCTGTTAACAGAGACTAATAACAATGATACTGATTGTGTTTCTGGAAGCAAAATGATGGCCACCATTGGAGTCAGGAAGACCCGTTTTTAGGCCCTATTGCTGGTATAAATTAGCTGTGTGACTCTTGGCAAATCACTTGATTTCTTGTTGCTGTCCTTTATCTTAGTTGGAAGAATGAATGCTGGGGGTTCACTATGACAGTGAAATCACAGCTGAGCCTCTGCCTCTTCCTCCTTGCCCACATTTATGTTTGTATACAGGTGTATACAATGTTGGACACAGGACCTATATAGTGCTGTTCCAATCTGGGCTCTGAGAAGGTGGGCAGGGTGTTTTATACAAAGCATATACCAATGAAGAGGATCTCTGAAAATAGGGACTTACAGCTGACAATCTTTGTGACTAGGGCATCTTGGGGTCTGGAGGAGTCTGGAGTTGAGTGCTAGTCAAGGTTGAGTGAGTTTGGACACCAACCAGGTCATTTATTCAGATCTAGAAATGAAAGGGAATTGCCTTTGGAATTCCATAGAGCCCTTCCAGCTCTTAATCTACCTTCCTGCCTCCATTTTATAGATGAGGAAATTGAGGCACAGAAAGGTAAAGAGATTCCCCTAAGGTCATACACATTTAATAAGAAGGAAAGGCAGAATCTGAAGCCAGGCCCTCTGACGCTTTCCTTCCCCTACTGTGCATATTGCCCCTGACTACACATACCTTTATGTGAGCTTTCTAGTTACCTCTCTATCTTCCCACATATGTCAGTGTCCCAGTGGTTTTGGCACCTCATTCATGGGGGCATTCCCTACCTTGGCTCAGAACCCAGCTCATCCATCTCTCTTCATCTTGACCACACCATGAACACTAGAACACGTGGGAAGATTTGGAGGTTGGGTGGGAAAGGAAAGCCCAATGAGAACTTGGCGCCATCAGCTTTCGGGGTGACAATTTCTTCAGAGTATAAAAGTCTGGCAAGGATTGTTGGCCAGCATTGTACAAATATTGGGTAAGTTACCAAATACAGAAAGGCCTAAATTGGGTCAGGCTTATCTTTTTATCTCCCTCCGGTCCTAGTATTATGCTTTACGTAGAGTAGGTGCTAACGGATCCCACACTAAATGCATGAGACATTTGAAATTAGTCATTTCTTCACCAGTCTAAGAGATAGAGGTAGCTAAATTTCCTTGAACAGCCTCCCTATGACTTCTCCCTTCCACCCCCCTCTGCTTCCCATTATATAATTCTGGGCTTTTCCAGATGTCTAATTAGGGGGTGGAAGTTATGGTAGGTCAGTGGAGAGCTCAAGGAACCAGCTGTAGGATTAGATGTAAGCATGTTCCCAGGCTCTGTTCCCTAGGACCCCACTGTTCCAAAAAGCATTTGGGGGCATTCCAAAGAATGTGTGGCCATGAAAGATGTGTTTAATTGATGTCAGCTCCATTGTCCATGGCTCCTATTGTGTCACATACAAAAAAATAACCCCAGAGAGTTCCATAAATTTGGAGAAATTGAGAGCCAAAAGTACTTAATATACTCAGGGCCTAACCCCTTGGCAAAATTTAAACAATGGGGGTGTTTAAAAACAAATTAGTTGGTCCTGGAATGGTTTACCTACCTGAGGTCTGGATAATGGCTTAGATGTCCTCTCAAGGTCCTTTCTAGCCTCATGCTAACTTTATCTTCCTCTGAAATAATACAAAGTGGGATAATTAGTAGTCACAAATCAAGACTCAGTGATTTCCTAAGTGAACCTGGGAAATTTTATTAATTTAAAAACCTCAGTCATAACAATACAGAAGAATTGTGCTCTGATGACAGAATATGAAACTGGAAAGTTGTGAAATAGCAGAAATTTGCCTTGTGCCGGCCTCCATCTCCCTTGGGGGCCTTGTTTTCCTTTGTAATTGCTGTCACACAGCCCCAGGTTGCTGGTGTCTTTATGCTGCCCCTTGTTTCTACAGAGCCTTATCTCCACAGTGCCCCATTGGCCTGGTCTTCCTGGCAGCACATTGTTTATTTCTATCTTCTCCTATCCCAGTGAAACCCATTCCATGGGTCTTAGCCCATCAGGAACATGTGAGGAAGCTGGCTTGTTCCATATGTATATGTATATATGCCTGTGTATACGTGTTCATGTACAGAAAACCTACACATCTGTGGATATGTGTATAGTCCATCACTATCGTCATCACACAGGCCCACACTTCACCACCATCCCCTCCTCTTTACCGGCAGTAGTCAGTCATGCTACAATTCCCTCATATCCATGGTGTTGCTGAATCTAGTAGTTTCAACCTTCATAGCATTTCTTGTATATTTTCTCTTCTCTCTCCTCATGCAGTTAGGCTTCCAGCACTTTTTGCCTGGACTATTCCCAGCCTTCTTATGTTTCTGTCATCCCCAGGTGTGCCCCCAAAGTGATTTCCCTAAAGGACAGGTCTAACCATATCACTACCCCAATCAGGCAATAAACTCCACTGGTTTCCTGGAACCTTCTGTTTCATTTGTCTGAATGAAATCAGCCCACATTTATTAAAGACCTACTAAGTGCTGGGGATATAAAGAAAAGCCTTAAAAGTCCTCCATACTCTGTCCCCTTCCTCCCTTTATGGTCTTTTCCCTCACCCTGCAGTCTGGCTTAGCTGCAGTTCCCAGGACTCCTCCTCCAAACTCCATGCCTTTATACTGGCTGTCCCTCATGTTTGAAATACTGTCTTCCTCATCTCCACCTCCTTTCTTCCCTGGCTTCCATCATGACTCAGCTAACATCCCACCTTCTCCATTTTCCCATTACTCGATGCATGGTTTTATTTTGTTAATTCCCTTTTAATTCATCCTTATTCATCTAATACAAATTGAGAAGCTCTCCTGGACAATCTGAATGGCTACTAGAATCAAATGTATTTTCATTTCTTGGGAGCAGACCTTTCTTTCTCTTTCTAAAGCATGCACCTTAAGGGGCAGCTAGGTGGCACAGTGAACAAAGCACCAACCCTGGAGTCAGGAAGACCTGAACTTAAATCTGGCCTCAGACACGTAACACTCACTAGCGGTGTGACCCTGGGCAAGTCACAGATCCCATTTGCCTTGCCTTCCCTCCTCAAAAAAAAAAGAAAAAAACCAAAACATACACCTTAATGAGGTTTCCACTGTGATGTCAAGAGGGAAAAAAAACCTGATGTTCATAGTGTAAAAGTTTTTGGTTAATTAAAAAGTTTTCTTTTCTCTGGGAAAAAAGTAAAAACAAGTAAGTCTGTCTTTGGCCTTTCTCGTATGGCCTAAAAATCCCATTTTGACCTAGATCTCACTTTAATAAACTTCTTTGTAACTTATCACACTCTGTTTTCCACATCAGATACCCTGATGAATAAATAGTAAAGGTGAAATGCCTTTCACATCTAGGCTGTAGAAAAGCTGAATATTTAAAAATTGTAAATCTTAATTTGAAGCTAGAGAGTGAAGGAATCCTCAAGGAAACATTTTCTTTGTACATTATTGCTGTAAAAAACAAGATCTGAACTTTGGAGAAGATGTTCTTTTGGCAATGGTTTGTATCAGTTGACAGAGTTTTGGTTTGTTTTGTTTTTTAACAAGAGAATAAAATTAGGGATTCAGCCAAATTAATTTTTACTTTATAGTTAGGTCATCCCTGACAGCAAGTGTTCAAAGAAAGAGGGTACTGGGTAGAAAACATGTCAATTAGAGGGCAGGAAAAGGAAATCTATAACAGCTTTTTCCCCTAAAGGGAAGGAAGGGAGTTTTTAATGTATGTACTCTCATTAAAGTTATTTTGTTGTTTTGATAAAAATAATGCAGCTTTAGGAGAAATGCCTGGGAGACCCATCTCCTAGTCCTATCACTGCAGTTACCATACTGCACTTGGAATAAACCTAGATCTGCAAAACAAATACTTTGCAAAGACAAAAGGAAAACTCAGTCTTTTATCTTCAGCTGTTGGGCTAGGTTAATTTTCACTTCTTTCCTCATTGAGGACAGTTTTCCTCCAGGACTGTGGGATAGTGGTTAGAGTCATTCTTAGGTAGACCTGAATTTGAATTGGGCATGTGACACTGGCTAAGTCACTATACTCATCCAAGGCCCTATTTTATCACCTATAAAGTGAGCATAAAGGCCCTATAGGATTTCCTACATAAGGCTGTTGAAAGGCTCAAAGGAGCTGGCACAAGCAGGTTGCAGCCTCTGTAATGATATACAAATGGTGCTAAATATCACCTTTTCCATTTTCCACTGGTGAAAGCTGAAGAACTGGCTTTTTTTTGGCTAGATGGTAAATCGCTTACCCAGAGAAAGCAGTAGTGACAGACGTGGTTCCTTTCTCATGGCTGGAAACTGAAAACTAGAAATAGACAAAAAGAATGCTCTGAGTGAGCCCAGGCTCCATTTCCTGGAATCGTTGGCTTGGGTGGGACCTCCAATGTCATCTAGCTTAACCTTCTCAGATACATATGAGGAACCTGAGGAACTGCAGCAGAAGGAAGAGGAAAAAAAGGAAAGAGACAGTAGCTTATGACCATCAGGAACTATCTTAGACCAGTTGCAGAGCACCCCAATTTGCGTTGATAGAGGATGTTCCTCTCTGACCAGAAGCTCCCTTATACCAATGAAGGTGCAATGCCAATTTTAAATCTGTGTGTAGACATAGACACCAGCATATGTATGTACACATGTGTGTGAATGTATACATGCTTGTATTCACATGAAGTCTAGTGCTTAGCACAGTTTCTGACATATAGATACTTAATAAGTGTTGATTGATTGAAGTAACAACAGTCAAAACAGGAAATCAAGAACAACAGCTACTGCAATTGCTGCTGCTACTACTTCTGCTACTCTTACTACTACTACTGTCCTCAATCCAGCAGTCTTCTACTACAAGCCAGGCACTGTGCAAGGTGCTGATATTCCAGAGGGCAAAGGAGCCGGGATTAAAACCAAGAATCACCTACCCAGCAAGACTGAGTATCCTGTTTCAGGGGATAATATGGTCATTCGGTGGAATAGAGGACATTCAAGCATTCTTGCTGAAAACACCAGAGTTGAATAGAAAATTTGACATTCAGATACAAGAAGCAAGAGAAGCATGAGAAGGTAAACAGGGAAAAGAAATCATAAGGAACTTATCAAAGTTGAACTATTTACATTCCTACATGGAAAAACAATAATTGTAACTGATGAAACTTTTCTCAGTATGAGGATAGTTGAAGGGAATATATATGTATATAAATATGTATACCTGCATATACGTGTTATAAATATATATGTAAGTGTGGGCATATATATGTACATGTATACATAGAGGGCACAGGATGAGGTGAATATGAAGGGATGATATCTAGAAAAGAAAATTAAGAGGTGAGAGAGGAATTTATTGGGAGGAGAAAGGGAGAGATAGGTCAGGGTAAATTATCTCATACAAAAGAAGAAAGAGAAAACTGTTACAATGGAGGGGAAGAGCAGGAAGGTGAAAAGGAATGAGACAACCTAATTCTCACTTAATTTGGTTTAAGGAGGGAATAACATACACACTCAATTGGGTATCTTACCCTACAGGAAAATGGGGGGAAGGGGATAAGAGGGGGATGGATAGAAGGGAGGGAAAATTGGGGGAGAGAGTAGTTAGAAGCAAACACTTTTGAGAAGGGACACGGTCAAAGGAGAAAATTGAATAATTGAGGGGCTAGATAGGATGGAGGGAAATATAGTTAGTCTTTCACAATATAACTACTATGGAAATATTTTGTGTAACTACACACGTACAACCTATATTGAATTGCTTATCTTCCCAGTGAGGGTGGGTGAGGAGGGAAGAAGGGAAAAAAAATCTAGAACTCAAAGGTTTAAAACAAATGATTTTTAAAAATTGTTTTTTTTTACAGGCAACTAGGAAATAAGATATATAGGAACTGGGGTATAGAAATACATCTTTCCCTACTAGAAAGTTAGGAAGGGATGGGGGAGGATATAAAAGAGAACAGACTGGGCGAAGGGGTATTCAGTAGACTTGGTATTTTGGGGTGGGGGGAGGGGAAAGACAGGGAGAAAAATCTGTAACTCAAAACCTGGTGGAAATGAATGTTGAAAACTAAAAATAAATAAATAGGAATAGTAAAAAAAAATTATATGTTTGAGAATTTGGCCTGAAATAGAAATGAAATCTATTGTTTGCAGACTCCCTTCCCTTCTTTCTTTTTTTCTTTGAAAATGTGAATATATATTCCTTTATTGCTAATCCCGCTATACTCCTTCTATTCCCCATAATCCTTAGAGATCCCTGACAGCAGCTCAGCAATACCATCTGTCTGTTTTTTCTGGACTCTCTGATTTACTCTGTCCAGGCCATGCTAGGTGATCTTTCAATGTCTCCCTACTTATAATAGGTATCAATTCTCTAGTAGATATTTTGGCTCTGCCCCTTCCAGTTCAAAGATAATCCTCATTAACAGCAAAAACAAGCAAAACAGCACCTTCAGCAGCCCTCCCTTCTTTTCATCATGATCATTTATTATCTACCTCTCCCTCCTTAACAACCATTCTGTTCATTCCTTTGATTCTTCTTCAATTCTTCTTTGACTTCATTTCTTAGCCTATCTGGTCCTAGCATCACAGTTTGGAAAATGAAAGGCCTTTGCTTTGCATTGTTTCATGTAGTTTTTTACTTCCAAAGTGCAATGCAAGTTTGTTGAGGGCCTGATTTATAGCTGGGGTGAAACTGCAAGGCCTTTTACTGGGATATCAACCTCAAGAGTTCTGTTTCTTCTCCATGATGGTCCCTAGACTGTGTGCCCCATCTCTTTGCCTGTGGTCTCACATTGTTCCAGAGTCCTGAGCCAAGTGCTGGGACAAGTAGTGTAAAACAAGCTAAAGGAGGGTGGAGGAGGAGACAAAAGGAAAGAAGTCATCTCTTTTGTCTACAGGTTACCTTCTTTCCAGCTGCCACCACTGCACCCCCCCCTCCCAACCCTTTTTGCCCCCAGTAAAAAAACAAATCCTAGTTAAATGTTGAGGAATATGGCAGTGCAACCTAATGATCAGTGGCCCTAGGAAGAGTTTCATTGTGCAGATCAGGAAGTGAAAGTGGCAAAAGGGAGCTATGAAAGAATCGAATCTTAATGTAGTGCAAAAAAGAAAAATGAATTTATGAGCCTGAACAAGGGGATTTACTGGTTGGAGCAATATTACTTTGGTGAAGGATTATTTTAACTTCTTCTCAGTCATCCTATAAGACATGCTAGATGGATGAAATAGGGTATACCATCACATTCAGACAGTAAGGGGGAAACGATACCCGTAGAGAGAAGTAGATCAATTGGAATATGGCCTGGACAGCAGAGTTGTTATCTGTGGTATTATATGAAATACTGTCTGGAATTTAATGCCTCCACATAGTAGGGGCTAGATAAGCTTTGCAGCTCATCTGAAAGATAGTACCTCATTGTAGGATTGATTCAGTGTAAAAAGTGGCCCCAAAGACTTTGGGCTCCCCCTCAGTCTTCAGTCAGAACTCCACCCTTTCATACTGAGCCATTTGAAATTCAGCAAAGGACATCTCCATGACATTTCACACTCTGAATATGATAGCAGGAGGAGAGGATGCTGGGCAGAAGAAAGCTCAGTTTAGCACCAGCTTCATTTTAATGGTCTTCAGGATCATGTCCTGGAGTGCTTTAATAATTTAATTCTGATAGGAAAGGCAGGAAGCCCTGGGTTTGAGTTTGTCACACAGCTAGTTTTGTGACCATGAGTCATTGCCTGACCTCTCAACGCCTCTACAGTATAAGTTGTAGATAGAGTCAGAGTGGGTCACAGTTGAGGCAGAATCAGAGGAAAAGGGCTAGGGTTAGGATTAGGTTAACGTCAGAGACAGAAGAAGAATTCTGAGGCACTTACCTGTGTCAAGGGGGGGAAGTTCCCCCACATGGATAGAATGACAGGCCTAGACTAAAAAAAGATGAAAGAAAACTAAATAAAAATATAGACTTCTCTTTGATGAAACATAACCCTGGTATATATTTTTAATCAGGGGCAGCTAGGTGGTGAAATGATAGAGTACTGGCCCTGGAGTCGGGAGGATCTGAGTTCAAATTTGACCTCATATACATGACCATGGGCAAGTCACGTAACTCTGATTATCTAAAAAAAAACATTTAAATATGGAGAAAATGAAGCAGAAAGAAGAAAATTCATGGGATGACCAAAAGTCCATGCCAGGCATATGAAAATAAAAAATACTGAGTGGTACAAAGCTGTTAACCAAGGGTATAAAAAAAAAGTTGACTGATAACATTCTGTTGATCTCTAAGGGACAGAATTTTTTTTCAATTGAAAAATGTATTTAAACAGATCATATAAAACATGTGTCTTCCCTCTGCATTTAAAAGAACCTGTTGGGCCGCCCTCTTGGTAGTAAAACATGGCTTGTGCTAGCAACTCAGGACTCTGTGGAGCAAAGGGAATTTGATTTTAGAGTTGTGAAACTCCTTGACTCCAGGCTGGTGGCAGTTGCTGACAAGAATTTCTTCCACTTTCATGATCAGGATAGAGTGGGCCCAAGCATAGTGATGGACCCCTAGATCTGAGCAGTACTGAGTGCTGGCACCATCTGTGGTCAGATCACTGCACTCGCTGCATATCTTGTGGGTCCAACTCCCAGAATTGTGTGCAGACAGAAGCCACCCTTTCTCATCCTAAGTACTGGATGTATACTAATATGTCAAATGTCCAATTTTTCATTGATGTAAATCTATAGGTGCAGTCACAGCCTCTCACACTTTAGTGATCACTTGTCATGAGGTTCTGTGGCAGAAAACCAAATGTTCTTTAGTGCCTACCTTCTGGTGATGGACCTCTCCAAAGTTAGCTAGGTCACTGGTCCTTTTGCACTTGATAGAACTGATCAGAACTTATGGTTACTGGCATAATCTTTTACCGCTCAGGGTCACCACTCAGCCACAGTGAAACATCTTGCTAGATATATGAAGGGAAAAATTTTTAACATATAAAACTAAAAATTAGGATCGTTCCTTTTATGTGTTCTCTAGTGTCATTTATTAAGCCAAGAAAGTTCAGAGTAAAACGACAGGGTTAAATTAGCTTTACAGATTCCTGAATTAAGATACTTCATTCAATTCTTAAATACTCAGAAATCAGTCTGATTGCACTGATTTAGAAGCTCCTCTACTGGTATGTTATAAATCATCCTTGTCTGCCCATGCTGCTCACCTTTTATGCACGTCCACGGTGGGATGGCCCATGATGCTGGAGGCCTTCCATCCCCTCTCCTACCATTGTGAGAGGGCCACAGAGCACTTGCTACCTGTCAGCTCTCATTTTGTCCCCTAATGAACTTGTATTTTCTTGTCACAAACTTATTTGATGACATCTTTAACTTTGGGGTTCCTCCTTGGTTATCTCTTGCAGCCTGTTCACATCCACCACATGTGCCTCTCCATTACCTTATGTGTTATACCCATTTGGGGTTCTTCATAGGCAGTTGCATCCATATCTTTCTGGCACACTAATAGAATATTAGTATTGAAAAGATTAACCTTTATTTCATGGGAAGCTTGGGATTAGTAAGAGGAGCTTTGCAATTTCCTGACATCAATCTAGTCCACTCTCCCACCCTTCTTCTTCTGTGGGCCCAACTTATTGTGCATCTGTACTGTTTGTCCCACATGTACATACTGTTGGACATACTCTATAAGGTATTCATCCAAATGCATGTTGAAATCTGGCAGAAGATATTCTTCATCTACTCCTTCCTTCCTGTGCAGATAAACAGACCCCACTCCTTTGAGTGATTACAGATTTCTTCCAGGCAGCTCTGCAATGCCTTGGGGCTTGCTGTACTCCCCACAATGTCATCTGCAGACTAGAGCATCTGCAGGACTCCCTAACAAAAGGAGACTGATCCATTGCCTCATCTCTTCTCTGGGGACAAGATTGGTCATTACAATTACTCACAGTTTGGCTAGACATGAAACACAAAATTCTTTTTGTCTCATATTATCACAGGCATTTCAAATATTATTTTCCTTGTTCTGCTTACTTATATCAGTTACTTGTGTATTTGTCTCAAATTCATACAAGTGTTCCCCATTTTTTTTCATATTTCTCATATCCTTTTTTTCTTAAGGTAATAGGCATCCACTCTGTTTCCAAGTTTTTTCTACCACAAAGAGTGAGATTATTAATGTTTTGGTATATGTGGAGGTTTTGTTTCTTTTCCACAGTATTGAGATCTCTAGACTAATTCACAGCTCCACTAGCAAAATTGTGAGTGGGCCTTTTTGAATAAGTCCCTTCAACCTTGGCTATTCCCATCTTTTTTATTTTTATCAATTTCCTGAGTGTGAGGTAAAACCAGAGATATTAGAAATGTTCATTTCTCTTGTAAGTGATCTTTCATATGATGTTTGATACTATTCAATTCTTTTTGAAAACTTTTCTTATATCCTTTGACCATTTATCTACTGGGAAGTGGACTGGTAGAACCGGGATAAAAAAGGGGGTTAGGATTGTGGCCTGAATCTGGCAAGATGAAATTCAGCAAGATTAAATGTCAAATCCTATAACAGGGCTCAAAACGATGACCTATTCAAGTACAGAATAGGGAAGACATGCTATACCACACTTGTGCCTAATAGCTTTAAAACCATGTCATAGACCCACCATTTAAAGGATGCAAGGCCTTTTTTCATTTAAGAATTAAAGACTTGGGGAGGACATAATGACTGCATTTAAATATTTTTATGGCATAATTTTGCTTTTAACCTGTCAAATAGCTAAAAATTGACAATTAAAAAACTCCACCAAAGGAAAAGTTGAAACAGTGTGAATCTTACATCATTGAACCACTTCTAATGGTTGTTATTATTTAATAGATTCCAGGAGTTATCCTTGCCTTCGTTCCGTCTTCTGTGTCTTACCGAGATTACCTAATTAGAGGACTGCAGATCCTGGTAAGAAGCTTCAGGACAGAAGATACCCGATGAAGTTCCAGTTCACAGGTGTGTTTAGTGAGAGAGTATAAGAGCAGATGTACTGATGAGAACCATTGCAAGAAGAGTCAGTTTTGTGTGAAAGCATTCAGGATGTCACCTTAAACAGAAGAAATAGCTTTAATAAGCTGTCCTTAGACATAGGCATTTCAGATGCTACTAATGATGTGTTGTAGTTCTAGCAAAGCATCTCCAGATAGTGATTGTTTGTTTCTATTTCTCTCCCTACATATGACTTCCTCTTCTCCTTGACACTTTTCATGTCATCAAGGTTGAGGTGGTATGCTTGAAATTAGCAATTATTTTAGCACTTGCTTAGTTTTTTTTCTATGGGGACCTCTTGAGTGTCCCTTGAATTGGTAACTGGTTTATTGTCATCTTCCAAAAGAATGTGCAGCAACTGGTTATCAGCAACGTCTTTGACATAAGTCCATTTAACATCAAACTTGCCCTTTCACTCATCCTGAGACCAGACTCCAGCATACATTGTAGTCTTCATCCCATCCACTCCACAAAAGTATCCACTGCCATTAACACTGTACAGTAGAGTGTACCTTTACCATTCAGAGAACAGTGAGCTACATCTAAATGCTTGTTACCACAAGATAAGGTGCCAGACACTAAGGTCCTTTCAAACACTAGATAACACACCTCTGATGGGCTGCCCACGTTGTTTTAATGCCAAACATCTATTTGCCTAAAAGATTATTTTATTAGAGAAATCGCAGAAGGCAAACACTCACATGAAAGTCAGAAAATCAATATAAGGTCACTCTTAACATCTCTGAAAAACTTTGGAATCAGTTACAAGACATAGGAGATACTGGCACAGGACCACCCAGCGTGGCATGCCCACCTCAAAGAAGGGACTGTGTGTGACATGCACAGTTTTAGAGATGCCCCCACAAAAATGGTAGAGGCTTCCAAGTTTGTATTGGTATGATCAGCCTTAGACAGACATACAATACGTTGACCCCACATAATGTTATTTTTGTCCTCTTTCAGCATGAAGGACAGACTGCAACAATAGCCATGTGCGTTACTACACCAGGTAGAATACTTGATACAGTATTATCATCCTTAGAATAGCTTTGGATTACAAACACACATCTGTGCTTCAGATTCCAGTCATAGTTTTGGGGGGACCATAGTTATTTATAGGCCTTAGTTCTTCCAACACTCAGTATACCTCTACTCCAGATTGTGAAGAGGTGACAGTAACAGCAGCTAAAGCAAGTTTTCATTGCCTGCTCCATTGTTCACATTGAAAGCTACTCCTCTTTAACAAGGAACCATCCAACGATTATTCAGCTGCAGCAGTAGCTTTTACTGCACTTGGTGAGTCTGAGCCTGTGGCTGAGGTCTTTGTTGCTACTGTTGTTGTGATATCTGAGGCTGCTGTTGAGGCAGTTGGCTTTGCACCAGTGGTAGTGGTTGAGTTAATGACTAAAGCTGCTAGATTGTAGTCTGAGGAGGCAGAACTGGTTGGTTGGATGAAGCTTTTACCACTGACCCTTTTGTCATCCCAAGTTCCAGTATTTATGTTGTGTTTTATAGGAGGTGCTGGTATGTTAGGTCCCCCAGTTCCCACACTGCCCTTAGGTATAAGTTTTGGTTGAGGTTTGGCTAGCTCTCTGGCAATAGCTAAGCAAGATGTTGGTTTTGGTGATGAATTGCTAAGTAGAAGTGCACTATTAAATGTTTGTCATACCGGTACCAATCAAAGTGGCATCTACAACTTTTGGAATGTCAGCTGTCATTTCACCATCAATTTTCCATTCATCCATGCTTTGCTCAGTACTACTAATGCCAGGTATCTCACTCAAAGTGTCAGTGCCAAATGCATCCAGTCCATCAGTTATAGCTCTCCCAAGACAGCTAGGTGGATAAGCATAGGTGCTACTATTAGTAAAACTTTGTATTGATTGCCCCTGAGATCCACTTGTCCACCATGTAAAGAAAATCTGCATTGCCAGGAAAAAAGTTAAATCCATAATGTCCAAGGAATGGGGAAGAGTTTCCTAAAACCCCAGGTGGACTAAACACACCATCAGATATATAATAATGTTTGCCATTGCTCATTTGTCCATAGATTATCAGATATGGCACAGGTGGGTCTTCAACTATTGATCATACTGCTTCACCAAGGGAATAGAGAAAGCCAGCGACTGGAGCCTAGTAACTAAGTGTGTATGGATCTGACATTGGTGGAAGCTTTTTCCCTGACTCGTCTGGCTACTTAGGTATATGGCTCAAAATCATCATTATTCACAAAAGCTTTCTAATGAATCAAACTTTTTGTACTGAAACCTTATTTCCTCGCCCTTTAGATCTCTTGTCTCTACACAGTCCCCCAAACTTAGTCCTACAGCCCGGTCATTCTCTGCACTTTAGTACCAGACATGGGAACACTAGCTCTATCTGCATCCAAGGCCCGGCATCTCCACTGCTGCCAGCTCTCGCCAGAGCTGTGGCACTGCTGCCAGATGCTGGTTCTTAGTGGGTGAATAGGCACCTTTATGGGGCCAACAGCAGGGGGAAGAGAAATTGATCTCCATGCAATAGTGGAATATATCAGGCCTCATCCTGGCTCAGACAATACCTTCCTCACCTTCCTTTCCTGATTTCATTCTGGTAGCTGACATTCTTTATCATGACCGAAGAGCTGCTGCTGCTGCTTATGCCACTGCTGCCTTCTGGCATCTCTCCATGCCTGCATTTGAGTATTTGAAGAATTGCCATGTGAAATGGAGTACCAGATCATCTTACTTGTCTCCTGAGGAATCTGTATGTGAGCCAAGAAGCAGTAGTTAGAACTGAACATGAAACAACTGATTGGTTTAAGATTGTAAAAGGAGTATGACAAGGTTGTATATTGTCACCTTATTTATTTAATTTATCTGCAGAGTACATCATGTGAAATGCCAGGCTGGATAAATCAAAATCTGGAATTAAAGTTGCCAGGAGAAATATTAACGATTTCTGATATGCAGACTATACCACTCTGATTGCAGAAAGCGAAGAAGAATTCGGAAGCCTTTTGATGAGGGTGAAAGAGGACAGTATATAAACTGGTTTAAAACTTAGGAAACAAAAAACTAAGATCCTGGTAACTGGTCCCATCACTCCCTGGCAAATAGCGGGAGAAGAAATGGAAGCAGTGTCAGATTAGATATTCTTGGGCTCAAAGATCACTACAGATGCCAACTGCAACCATGACATTAGAAGATGCTTACTCCTTGGAAAGGCAGCTATGGCAATGAAAAAGCAGAGACTTCACCTTTGCTGATAAAGGTCTGTATAGTCAAAGCTATGGTTTTGCTAGTAGGAGTGATGGACTGTGAGAGTTGGACTATAAAGGAAGCTGAGCACTGTCGAATCAATCCTTTCAAACTGTGATGCCAAAGAAGACTTTTGAGAGTCCCTTAAACAGCAAGGAGATCAAATCAGTCAAAACTTAAATTAATTCAGGTTATTCACAGGAAGGCTAGATACTGAAGCAGAAGCTTAAATACTTTGGCACATAATGAGAAGGTAAGGCTTGTTGGAAAAAACCCTGGTGCTGGGAAAGATTGAAGACAAAAAGAGAAGGGAACAGCAGAGGATGAGATGGAGAAATAGAACATGAATGTGGACAGACTTTGGGAGACAGGAGAGAATAGAAAGGCCTGACTGCTGTGGTCCATTGGGTCATGAAGAGTCAGACATAACTGAACAACATCATGTGAAAAGGGGATTAGGCCAAAGGTCAAGAACTATGAGCAATAGTCAGAAATTGCACAGAGGCAGATTCTGACTCAATATAAAGGAAAATCTTGCTATTGATTAGAGCTGTCCAAAAGTGAAATAAGCACCTGGGAGCAAAGAATTTATCATGACTGGAGGTATTCAAGTGGTGCCTGGTGACATTGTCAAGGACATTGTAGAAGGAGTTCATGCTTGGGTACAGGTTGGCCTTGGCTTCTGTAGTCTCTTCCAGCCCCCAAAGTTTTATGAAATTTTATCTCCTTTTCAAATCAGATGTAATCCCTGACCCTCCCTGTACTGTAGAATCAATGGAGACTCTAATTGGGATAGAAATTGTACCCGACTCAATTTGTATTCTTCTCTGAGATCAGCGTAGGTGATAAAGAATTGCCTCTAAGCTTAAGAATCTTTTCTGTTCTAGAATGTCTGAGGAAAACACAAGAGGATTTACTCTTATTTCTATCTTCTGTAACATTGTTTTATCTGTTTCCCTCAATTTTCTTTTTCATTAGTTGGTGCTGTTTTCTTCTATAACTTATTATCCACATTGGGGATGTTTAATTTTGTTGTCTTTCCCCTTCCTTCTCTATTAAAATGGTTCCCAATTATGTCATTGTCATTATCATAGTCACTGGTGTATTCTACTTCAAATATGTGAAATAAAAAATGATATCATTATTTCCTTTTGAAGATAAGAATACTATTTTCTACCTGTCTGCTTTTAGACCACCTCTTCTCATTTCGGGTAAGGAGCCCTTTTCCGTCCTACTTTCCCACATCTCCTGGTAATTGTGTTTTTGGTTTCATACCATCAGAAGCAAGGATTCTTTGCATCAGGTCCCCCCTTTTTTCTTACTACTTTTAGCCAAAGATTTTGTTTAAGGGTTGACTTAGTGGCCCAGTGCCCAAGCCATGCTCCTTTATATGTCCTAAAGAATAGAGGCTTCTTCCATGTTTCTTTTAGTTTGTGTAAAATAAATGTAAATATAAAAAAAAAATTGATTCCATCAGGAATTTATTATTAAAATTTTTCTCTTGACTGAAGGAAAGTTGCCTCCCTATATAGAAAAACATCAAAGACTTCTTGTTTGTTCTTGTTTTAAGAGACTTTAGCTGTTTAATAAGCCAGGCTGTAAGCAGAGACTATAAACTCCTAGGCATTAGTTCTGAAAGAAATTACTAAAACTTCCTTATCATTGTAATGTGTTCTGAGTTTTCTTCCTAACTTGTACTCAAGTTCAGTTAATTACAGGGCTGCCATGGTTGGTGGCTTCCTCGGTCTCTCAGTTTGCAGTAAATAAATGTTGACACATACGTGTGTGTGTGTGTGTATGCGCGCATGTGCCTGCATGTGTATGTGGTTATTTGAAAAGGGAAGTAGTAATTAGATATTTTGGGGGCACTTTTTATTATTTATTTAGCAGTAATCACCCATGATGCATTGCTGAACTAAAACTTGCCTTGTGTAAATACCTGGTAATGAAATGAAGACTCCTTTCCCAGACAGCAGACATAAATAGTCATTTGATACACAGGGCAGGCACTATTATGGTTAGATAGCCTTTAGTAAAATGTGGACATCAATTAAAATTTAGCCCAATACCTAGAGTTTTGAGCTTAGCCCTCACTGTTAGCTGCCACATTAAGTGATTTGTACCTGAGACTTAATGGGAAATTCTCCAATAAATGTAAATCCTATTCACTTTCCTCTATGATCATTCTATTGCTTTGTAATGATGTGTGTATGTATATGTGTACATAGCTTAATCATTGGCCTCACATGACCTTAATGACCAGCTGGATTTATAATTCATTATAGGCAAACTCTTTTCTACATGGGGAAAATCCTACTGGAGCCCTCAGCATGCCTTATGAGGGTCAGCAAAAGTAAGCTCTGTTTTCCCTTGTATTTTGCTCCATAATACATAACATTGTGCCCTCCATGAAGCACTAAGTAGTCATTTGTGGTTTTCAATTCTTTCCGTGCATAGAAACTGAAGCATCTTTCTGGAATATTGGGAAGTCCTTCCCAAAGATGAGCTTTGTAGCATACATTTAAATACAAAACCTTTTTCCCTACATAAAGCTATCTATATGGAAGGCTGGGGGAATAAACAATGAATCCTTAATACATTAGGAATAGCAGAAGGAATGCATTGCTTCTTGGACAGCTATGTTTCTGGAGAGATCGCTAAAAACGTGATTTGTAACCTTCCCTCATGACCACCATAACCTAGTAGAAAGAGCTGATGTTTATGTAGCTCTTGAATTTTTGTAGCCTGTTATATGCATTATGTCACTGGACTCTCACAACAGCCCCTCAAAAAGATACTGCAGACATTATTGTCTCCATTTTAGAGACAGACTGAGGCTCAGCAATTAGACTCTTTGTCCCCAGTTACCCAGGTAGTAATAGCAGAGTTGAGATTTGGATCCAGGTTTCTTCTGAACACAAGTCTTGTACTTTTCACTAGTAGGTTATAATAAATTGTCTTATTTGTTATTTATGGACTTTTTTATTCTTTTGAAGGTGGCATTTGGGATGGAATGCCATTCTTTCCTCTGCCAGAAATTATGAACCTGTTCATTCCCTTACTTTTTCTTGATAGCAATGTATCCTGAGCCTTTATATTGTTTGCTGCTACATAAAAAGCTGCACCTTTATCACCTCCCCAACCCAGACCCCTGACTTTTTAAGGCAATAGAAGAATATAATGGATTCCATTTGGGAATGCATCCTCTTCACCATAGACAACTGCCTTTTATGGTGCGCGGGGGCCTGCTTGGGAATGGAAGACCTGGAGTTAGCAAAGCTAGTTAAATCTTTTTTTCTGTTACTTTTTAATCCTCTACCATCCATATCTCCTTTAACCTGTTCCTCCACCTGTGTCCTTGCCTGCTCTTTCACTGCAATGCCTTTATTATTAGCTTTATGTAATAAGAAAATCTTTCATTCTTTTCATTTCAACAGTTGTTTTCCACTTGGATAAGAGGAATATAGTGCAACACAAAATGAGATACTGCCTTTTACATGGTTTACTTAGTCTTAAGAGAGGGAAGGGAAAAAATGATGTCATCATGTCACTTTAATCCATAACTTGGAATAGTAATAGCCTGAAACTTTTGCAGCTTCATTTTCATCTTTAAAAAAGTGACATTGTCTTCACATAGGAAACATCCAGCAATGGCACTGTTTCTTGGTGATTCTGCTAGTTGACTTGCTATTTTAGAGCCCCCATTATCCAGTTGGGTTTAAAATCCACAGCTGCCTTCACCTGCATTTCAAAAGTAAGGTTGAAACAGGACTACTTGAGTTTCTTTAGGGTGTCACATGCTTCTCTGGACAATTTAGGGACATTTAGTGCTTCATAAGACCAAACCATGACCCTGGCTTTACAGGAACATGGACTGACATTGTCCCTAATGAGGGAGGCCAGAACTTCAGTATCTGCCCAATGCACTCAGTATCCAGAAAGCCGTGGTTCTTTTTTGTAGCTTTTCCAGTATTTTGCAGATATGTGACAGTAAAATAACACTGGACACAAGTCTAGGAGAATTGTGGAGGGCTCAGGAATTTAAATGTATAAAGAAAGTAATTTCAACGTCATGATTGCACAGTAATTAATATATAATACTGAATTTTATACCTTTATAATGTACATATAAATAACTATACAAGCAAGTTTCTAGTTATAAAGGGGCCATAGAACTTTAGAACTGTTATGTCAGTCCCAGTAATTTTGCAATAGCATATGATTTCTTGTTGAATGAGATTCATATGCCTTTAATAATTTTGGTAGGAATTAAATTGCAAACAGTTTAATTTATCCATTGAATGTCCTGGAAGTGATGTTACTTGCCAATATCAGTAGTTGCCTATTATTGATTAGTTTTATTCTAGTTTTGGCAATGGATGACCATCATTTTAAAATTCTAGTCTTAGAGGCAAGGTCAATAAATAAACCTTCATTATCACTGCCAATATTGATCCCCCCCCCCAATGTGTGCAGTGTGTTATATAAAAGGAGGACTTGAACAGACTAGACAAAGTTGAGTTCAGGACAGTCTCAAGGAATAGCCTGGGGCCCCGAGGCATACATTTGATATCATTAAAAGGGAGAAAACTAGAAGTTGGTGTGCTAAGTGTAGTTAGAATTAAAAGGTGGAAATATTTGGAAAGAATTATGGAGGCAAGATATTCCTGAAAAACAGAAGACTCAAGAAGTTTGCCTAGAGTATATAGAGTGTTTGGAAATCACTGTAGGAAATAGAATTAGTAAAGGCTCTATCTCCCTTTCCAAAGAAATCAGAGAGAGACCAGGAAATAAGATGGATAGAGGGACAATTTTAAAAATGACAAGCATTCCACAGTTGCATTGCCTTTTTGTTCTCAATGACAACATAGTATTTGAGGGAAACTCATTCTGTTTCTCTATCTCCTCCATACCCCCTCATCCCTCATATACTCACATTTTACTGCATGCTAGAAATTTGTTTTAAAGCCCCTGGCATATTAAAACCTGATAAAATTGTGAAAAGGCATGTTTGCTGTGTCCCCTCTGCTGGTTCAGTTGTAGTGGCCACACTCTTTAGCTATTACTATGTACTCCCATAATAGGCTACTTGTGCTTCCATAAAAAGGGCAGGTAGCTAATTGAATCAGCAGCAGTGACCAGATAATTGTTGCCACATGTGGAGCCTCAGATCAGAGCATTATGGGAAACCAGAACTAGCTAAGTTCTCACCCTATAAAATGTCCAAAGGGCTTCATGATTCTTTTGTAACACTCTCTTCCATTGGAACAGAATGGTGGAAAACTGACTATTCCTATGAGGATTTTTCCTCTTTTTTTGCTTCTAAACCTATTAAACATGTGATGTACAGATTTATAAATGGCCTATGTTGCCTGAAAAAGTGACTAGGGTTTTATCTGGTGTGTGATACTACCTGATTTTGACAGTCCATACTGGAAAAACACCTTCTTCATAGTACACGATGGAAAATACTGTGTTGTCCATGAAGCCTGTCTAGATAATAGCTGATATTTCAGGTTTACAAAGCATTTCACCTGTATTATTTTATTCTATTCCTATAGCAACCTTGTGGGAGAAGTACTGTTACAATAACTTTATATGTAAGAAAACCATTGACCTTTCTAGGTGACTCTCACAGTGACCCAGAGCAGAGATTCTAACCCAGGCCTTTTCTGACTCCAGGTTCAGTTCTCTTTTCACTGTATTGGAATGTAGTCATGGTTAACATACCATGAATTATAGGGTTTGTGTGATTTCCAAAAATTGACTAATCATGATTTGGTAGAAGATGATCTCCATCTCAGGTGGGGAATAACTCAGACTGAGTTAAGGTTATCATCAGACAAATAAATAAGGTATAGACTTGATGAAGGTGTAACTGTTTCTCTTTAGAAGAATGTAGTAACGCGAGGAAATCTAGTTTCTATGGAAGGTAAATGTAAGCAGGGCAACTTGCTCTTTGTAAGGTGAGATTCAGAAGTAGCATAGGAAGTTGCTAGAGAGAGAGGCCATAGCCCTAAAGAAGATCAGAACCAAGACAACATGAGCTCCTAAACTCAAGGCCATAGTAGTTGGTCACTTATTCAGTAAGCATTTACTAATCACCTACTATGTGTCAGGCACTGTGCTAAGCCCTGATGATACAAAAAAGAGGCCAAAGATAGTATCTGCCATCAAGGAGTTCACAATCTAATGGAGGAGACAACAAGCAATGAAATACGTACTAATAAGCTGTATATAGGATAGTGAATAATTAACCAGGAGACAGCACTAGAATTAAGAGGGGTTGGGAAAGGCTTCCTGTAGAAGATGGGATTTTATTTAGGACCTGAATGAAACTAGTGAAGCCAGGAGATGAAAATGAACGGGGAGAGCATTTCAGGCATGGGAGACAGAGAAAATGTCTGCAATTGAAAGATGGAGTGTCTTGTTCATGTAACAGTCAGGAGGTCATTGTCACTAGATTTATTGAAGAATAGATGTCAGGGGAGTAAGGTGTAAAAAAACTAGAGTGGGTGGAAAGTATTTTATATTTTATTCTAGAGGTTATAGGGAGCCACAGCAGTTTATTTATGACATGATTGGCCTTGTGCTTTAAGACAGAGGTATCAAATGTGCAGAGTGTGCCACATACAGCCCTCAATTCTCCTAAGTGGGGCTGACAGATTGAAATGTTATTCAGATATATTTAATAAAATAAGTAAAATACAATATATATAATGTAACATTTTAAAATAAAGCCAACAAGTGGTTCATAGGGATTTTTATTTATAGATTAATGGCCTCTATTTTTATTTGATTTTGACATCTCTGCTTTAGGAAAGTCATTTTATTGACTGAATGGAGGATTGACTAAAGTGGGTACAGACATGAGGCAGGCAGACCTGCCAGGTGCTATTGCAATAGTCCAGTTTTGAGGTGGTAGCCATGTCTGAGGAGAGAGAAGTCATGTATGAGAAATGTTGCAAAGGTCAAATCAGTAGGCCTTGATGACATGTTTGATATTGGGTGAGAGACAAGGAGGAGTCATGGATAACTCCAAGGTCGTGAACCTGAAGTACTGGAAGGAGGTTGTTGCCCTCTACACTAATAGGAATGGTAGAAAGAGGTCAGAATTTAAGGGGAAAGATGATGAGTTCAGCTTTGGATAAAGTATGAGATGTCTTCTAGATATTCAGTCTGAGATATTTGAAACACAGTTGGATACCACCAATTAGAGGTCAGTAAAGAGAATGAGGTGAGATAGGGGAGATTTGATAACATCAGCATGGAGATGATAGTAGCCTTTTCCACATAAATTCTATGTAGATGCTTTACTTGCCATTGTAGGATTGTGACACTGCTCTGGTAGATGCAGGGATTTGTGAAAATACCAGCTGTGCCCATGCAGAAAGCCTTTTTTAAAAAGAAAATAATTGCATATTATTGGATGAAGTAAATGCTAACTAACATAATGCACAGGTATGTCAGAGTGTTCCTATGGGATCAGTATAATTATCCAACAAGGCATCTCAAATTCCTTAGAATAGTTTTCACATGTTTAATAGGTTTCGTTCACAACATGCCAGAATGAGACTATCCACAAAAGGTAAACAAAATCCAAGAAGAAAAAGTAACTCCAGTTCTGGGTCAATCGACCCATCCAACCGTATGTTTCTCTTCTTCTGCCTAGGCCAATACTTTGTGTACCACATTTGGTCGTGAGTGGCAGCAGGCAGCAGTGTTGCAATCAAATCTCTTTTGTGTTAACTGGGACCCTCCAGGGAAGGATTGAGTTTTCTCTATATAGGTGACAATTTATAGGATTGTCAGTAAAACAGGCTTATCTCTTGTAGAAAGTATACTTACTAATATTGATAAAGTTTCTGAGCTTGTGATCCTTGACATTATGTCACAAATAGCTCCTATGCTGAAGAAATTCAGTCAAAGACTCAAGTTTATGATATAAAACCTAGCCTCCATTTTCCTGCCTTTCTTCTCCCTTTTCTCTGTCTCCCTCCCCTTTTTCCCTTCTCAACTCCTTTCTCCTGCCTTTTACTCTTAGGTTCTTCATCCCTTACTTCCATCTTCTCTTCCTTCCCTCCCTCTTCACACTTTGCTTTTTTCCCCTCCTTTTTTCCCTCATTCCCTTTCTGCATATTCCTCCTCACTTCTTTCTTTTTCACCCCTCCCTGTCATTTGCTTACCTGTTCCTTCCTCCACATTATCTTCCTCTTTTCCTTCTTCTTCCCCTGCCCTTTCCTTGCCTCCTCTCCTAGCATATCCCTCCCCTCTTTGTTGCTCATCCTTTCCTGCTCACGTTTACCCTCCATCTCTTTTTGCCTCTTTGCCCCTCCCTTTTCCTCTTCTATCTCCTTCTCAGTATTCTCCTTTGCTACGACTGAGAAGGAGCCCAGGCTTATAGTGATGAAAGGAAGTAAGGTTTTCCTATTACAGGTTGGATTAGGTGCCTTCTAATGCCTTTCCAGTGCTGAAAGTCTCGAATAGTAACTAGCTACATGACCCAGATGAAGACCTTTGCCCTGAGACTTAGTTTCATCTTCTGTAAAATAAAGAATTGGTTTCTTTAATTCTGTTAATGAACTCTAAGGTTCCTTTTAGTTTTTATGTTTTGTATCCCTATAACTAGATCATTTCTAAGGATCTTTTCAACTATCTAACTCCCATGATCCCTGCTCTGCTTCCACACAAATAATTTTACTATTATATCTATTACCAATATGATCACCATGGTCATCTTTGCCATTAGCCCAGCAAGTGGTTCCCATTGCTCCTATTATTACTTTTTTTTCCACCAACCCCACTCATTGCTAGTATGGTCACCATTTCTACCAGATGGTAATTTTAAAACTGAGATGCACAATTTAATCAATTTAAATGGTTCTATATAGAAACAAACATGATAGCAGCAGTGAAATTGAATTGAATAATTCCTAATTAGAATTTGTGTTAAAAAAACAATTTTGTTAGTTTGGAAGGAAAACAAAATGAATTAGATTACTCCCATTAAGTTAACATTATAGACTTATGAGGAATTTTATAATTAGATTTCATTATTAATAGAAACATTTTATATATGATTGAATTCTATGTTATTCATGTGTCCAGGTCTCTTTAAATAAAGTTACGATAAAATTATGAATTATTCTAGAAGCCATCTGGATACATTAACATAGAAATTAGCAAACAGCTTCAGTAGTAGGGTAAAAATTAAGGTAGTGGGGTAGAATGTTAGGGAAATGGGGCATTCTAAAATAGAATAAGAATTTTTTTTAAAGCAATTGGGGTTAAGTAACTTGCTCAAGGTTACACGGCCAGTTATTTTGTGTGGGTGCTAAGTATCTGAGGCCGGAACCGATCCCAGGTCTCCCAACTCTGGGGCTGGTGCTCTTACTCACTGCGCCACCTGGCCACCCCTAGAATAAGAATTTTTAAAAGTTAGATTCAAATGCAATGATTTCCTCTAAAGAGTAGTAGCAAATAGGAGTTATATCCTCATTAGATAGCAATTACATAGTGCCATGCATAATACCCTAAACCTATCCACACTCAGGACTTGATAATTCTACATTTTTCTACTATATACAACATTATGCACTGGTATTTGATGTTATTTTACTGTCAATGAACATCTCTTTCTTTCCTTATTGCCTAGTCCTATGTCTACCTTGGTAGAAAATAGAGGATAAGCTTTAGAAAACTTGGGAAACATGTTCATGCTATGTTGGAAAAAATACCGAATTCTGTACAAGGTTTATTTTTGTTCCACAGGGGGTTCAAATGGTATAAGGAATGTGGAAATAAATATGGAAGAGAATTCTTGCTCCCTTGTCATTTGGAAATGGTATTTAAGAATCAAGGAAAGAGATTATCATAGATTCATGGAATTCCTATCTCCATGCGTTTTGCTCATATAAAATGGAAGAGTCATGAAAAAGAAAAATCTGAGGGTTTTGATGAATGGCAAGCTCAAAATGCAAGTTGATGTGGTAGCCAAAAAATCTTCTGTTTTCCTAAGATGCATGAAGGACATAGAGTCCAAAAGGAGGGAGGTGATAATCCTACTGTTCTCTACCATGCCATTTTCACATTATGCTTATTCCATTTGGTCTGTCATCTCTATCTCTTCCTCACTGAATGCTTAGATTCTGCCTCTGGAACTATCCAGGTCTTAGGCCAGCTTTGGCCTTATCTTTCCCAACTTTAAGCCTCCACATGACGGTAGGCCATTTCTGGGCCATACTTCTTTGTGAGTACCCCTTCTCCTTCCCTGATATCCTTAATGTGCTGTCTTTTCCATTTGAATATAAACTTCTTGAGATAAAAGACTGTTTTGCCTATATTTGTACCCTCAACACTTGGCAATGTGCCTGTCACATAGTAAGTACTTAATAAATACTCTATCTACCTTTATCTGTAATTCTTCTTCTATTATATCAAAATATGGGTGCTACATTTTTCTGGTGAAGAAATTGGAGTGTGTCTAGAAGGAGGCAACGAGTATGATGAGGAGACCATGCCCACACAGATCAGTCAAAGGAACTCTGACATTTATTTAGGCCAGAGGATTCAATGGAGGCTAAATAGCTGCCTTCAAATATCTGAAGGGCTATTATATGGAAGAGAAATTATACTTACTCTTTTTGGTCCCATAGGGTAGCACTAGGAGCATTTGGAAGTTTCAGAGAAGTAGGCTTTAATTGAAAAATAAAAATAAATTTCCTAACGATTAGTACTATCCAAAAATTCAATGAAACTGAGACTGAATGATCACTTACTGATAATGTCATGTGGGAGACTTTTGTTTGGCAAGGGCAATGCTTCCTTCCATTACTGAGGCTTGTTATTCATTCCTCCTGAACTGGGATAACCACTTCAAAATGTACCTGAATGCTATCCTTTTTTCAAAGCACAGCTCATGTGACACCTACTCTGGGAAACTTTGTTACTGAACTCTAACCCTGATTGCCTAGACATTTCAATTGACACATCTACAAGTTACATGTCAATATTATTACCTTTTTATGCCTATATTTAGTTTCCCTGTTTTCCTTAGACCCTCCAACATTATTCATTTTCCTATTTGGTCATATTTGGAAATCTGATGAGTCTAAGATGGAACCTCATAGTTACTTTAATTTGCTTTTTTCTAATTTTTTGTGATCTGAAGCATTTTTAATATGACTATTGATAGATTTATAGGTAAATGGCGTTTAGTATTTCTACTTTTCTGCATTTGTGTTGATGTTTAATGTCCCAGTACAAGATCCCAATACATGATCAGTGTTTGTAAAGGTGCTGTACATGGTTTAGCAGTATGTAAACTCATTTTTGTTCCCATTCAATAATTATCAGAGTTGTACCATCACTGTTTTTTCTAAAGTTCTATTTAGGTCCCTAATTTCTTTCTTATTTATTGTTTGGTTAGCTATTTCCACGTGTGAAAGTGAAAAGTGTACAGTAATGCCTCCCCAACTTTTATAATTTTACTATATATTTCAACTTGCTTTTTGGTTTATTTATCCTTTAAGTATTGAGTTACTGTGCTGTTTAGTGCACATGTATTAAGTGTTGATATTGATTTTATATCAACAGTGCTTTTAAGCATAACAGCTTCCTTGTTTATCCCTTTTCATCATATCTATTTTGACTGTAACCTTATATGAAATCAATTGCTTCTCATGCTTTTTGGAGTTCACCTGAAATTTAATAGACTCGGCTCCAACTCCTCATTTTAAGTCTTTGTGAATTTTTATGTTTGAAATATGTTTCTTGTAATCAAAGTAGTGTCACAGTCTGCTTTCTAATCCATATTACTATCTTGTTCTGTTTTATGGGAACATTAAATACATTTTTATTCATAGTTATGATTGTTAATTATTTATTTCCCTCCCTCCTGTCTTCTTGTATGTTTTCCTGTTTCTACCACTCTTTCTCTCTCTTTTTAAATTATTTTGGTCTTTATCAATTTGTTTGTTTACTTTTAGTTTACAGGATTCAATTCCACGATTCTATGAGTTTCAAAATTTCTCCACCTCTTCCCCCCCATGGCGGCATACAATCAATTAAGTATAAGATCTGCAAATAGATTCACATTAGACATCAGTCAGGTTATAAAGGATTGTATCAGATGGAATGAACAGTGGGAAAGAGGAAAAAAAAACAAAACAAGAAAAAGAAAGAGCACGGGTAGTTTGCTTCAATCTGCATTCAAACTCTCTTCTTTCTAGCTCTTTCTCTGAATGTAGACATCTCTTTCCATCATGAGTCTTTTGGAGTTATCTTATAACCTTGCATTGCTGAGAAGAGTCCGGTCTATGAAAATTGGTCGTCACACATATGACGTGTCTGTAATTGTGTACAAATTTATCCTGGTTCTGCTCTTCTCACTCAGCATCAGTTTGTATAAACCTTTCTAGGTAAATATGAAGTCCATCTCCTCTTCATTTCTTATAGAACAATAATATTCCATTACATTCATATACCACAACTTGTTTAGCCATTCCCCAATTGGTGGGCATCTCCTTACTTTCCAATTCTTTTCTACCACAAAAAGAACTGCTATAAATATTTTTGTACATATGGGTCTACCTCCCACTTCTATGATCTCTTTGGGATACAACCCTAGAAGTGGTATAGCTGGGTCAAAGGGTATGAAATTACTTATATCCCTTTGGGCATAGTTCCAGATTGCTCTCCAAAATGGTTGAATCAGTTTACGATGCCACCAACAATGCATTAGTGTTCCAATTTGTCCACATCTTCTCCAGCATTTGTCATTTTCCTGTTTTACTATCTTAGACAATCTGACTGGTGAGATGTGGTACCTCAGAGTTGTTTTGGTTTGCATTTCTCTAATCAATAGTGAGTTAGAGGATTTTTTCATATGCTTATAAATATCTTTAATTTCTTCCTCTGAAAGCTGCCTGTTCATATTCTTTGACCATGTATCAATTGAGGAATGACTTGTATTCTTATAGATTTGACTCAATTCTCTGTATATTTTAGAAATGAGGCCTTTAAAAGAGAAATTGGTTGGAAAAATTATTTCCCAATGTTCCACTTCCCTCTTAATCTTGGTTACATTGGCTTTCTTCATACAGAAGCTTTTCAATTTCATATAATCAAAATTTTCCATTTTGCATTTTATAATGCTTACTAATTCTTGTTTGGTCATAAAGTCTTCCCCTCTCCATAAATATGACAGGTAAACTACTCCTTGCTTTCCCAGATTGCTTAAAGTATCACCCTTTTTACCTAGATCATGTACCCATTTAGACTTGATTTGGGTATATGGTGTTAGATAATGGTCTATACCCAGTTTCTGCCATACTATATTCCAGGTTTCCCAGCAGTTTTTGTCAAATACAGAGTTCTTGTCCCAAAAACTGGGGTCTTTAGGTATATCAAACAGTAGATTACTATTATCATTGGCTGCTGAGCCTCGTGTTCCCAGTCTATTCCATTGATCCACTGCTCTATTTCTCAGACAGTACCAAGTAATTTTGATGACTGCTACTTTATAATACAGATTAAAATCTGGTATAGCTAGTCCATCTTCTCTAGCATTTCTTTTCATTAATTCCCTTGATATTCTTGGACTTTGTGTTCTTCCAAATGAATTTTGTTACTATTTTTTCTAGTTCTATAAAGTAATTTTTTGGTAAATTGAGTGGTATGGCACTAAATGTGTGATTTAATTTAGGGAAAATTGTCCTTTTTATTATATTAGCTCGACACAGCCACAAGCAATTGATGTTTTTCCAATTAATTGCATCAGACATTATTTGTGTGAAAACTGTTTTGTAGTTGTGTTCATATAGGTCCTGGGTTTGTCTTAGCAGATAGATTCCCAAACATTTTATAATGTCTATAGTAACTTTAAATGGGATTTCTCTTTTTATCTCTTGCTGTTGAATTTCATTAGAAATATACAGGAATGCCAAGGATTTATGTGGTTTATTTTATATCCTGCAACTTTACCAAATTTATTTAGTCTCAAGTAGTTTTTTACTTGAATCTCTAAGGATTCTCTAAGTATATCATCATATCATCTGCAAAGAGTGATAACTTGGTCTCTTCTTTCCTTAATTTGATTCCTGTGATTTCTTTTTCTTTTCTAATTGCTACTGCTAACATTTCTAGTACCAGATTGAATAAGAGGGGTGATGGTAGACACCCTTGTTTCACCCCTGATGTTATGGGAAATGATTCTAGCTTATCCCCATTGCATATAATACTTGCTGATGGCTTTAAATGGATGCTACCTATTATTTTAAGGAAGGCTCCATTAATTCCTATACTTTCTAGTGTTTTTAATATGAATGGATGTTGTGTTTTGTCAAAAGCCTTTTCTGCCTCTATTGAGATAATCATGTGGTTTCTGCTAGTTTTATTGTTGATATGATCAATTATACTGATGGTTTTCCTAATAAAACCATCCTTGCATTCCTGGAATAAATCCTACCTGATCAAAGTGTATTATTCTAGTGATAAGTTGCTGTAGTCTTTTTGCTAATATTTTATTTAAAAATTTTGCATCTATATTCATGAGGGAAATTGGTCTATAATTTTCTTTCTCTGTTTTATCTCTTCCTGATTTAGTTATCAGTACCATATTTGTGTCATAAAAAGAATTTAGTAGGACTCCTTCTTCACTAATTTTCCCAAATAGTTTGTAGAGTATTGGAGTTAATTGTTCTTTAAATGTTTGATAGAATTCACTAGTAAATCCATCTGGCAGTGGAGATTTTTTTCCTACGAAGTTCACTGATTGCTTGTTCAATTTCTTTTTCTGAGATGGGGTTATTTAAGTAATTTACTTCCTCTTCAGTTAATCTGGGCAACTTATATTTTTGTAAATATTCATCCATTTCACTAAGATTGTCAAATTTATGTGCATAGAATTTGGCAAAATAATTCCTAATTATTGTTTTAATTTCCTCTTCATTGGAGATAGATTCACCCTTTTCATTTTTGATACTCATAATTTGATTTTCCTCTTTCTTTTTTTATCATATTAACTAAGGGTCTATCAATTTTGTTTTTTTTTCATAAAACCATCTCTTAGTTTTATTTATTAATTCAATAGTTTTCTTAATTTCAGTTCTATTAATCTCTCCTTTGTTTTTCATTATTTGTAATTTAGTATTTAATTGAGGATTTTCAATTTGTTCTTTTTCTAGGTTTTTTTTTTTTGCCTTTTCGAGGGCAATTGGGGTTAAGTAACTTGCCCAAGGTTACACGGCTAGTTTTTTTGTGTGAGTGTTAAGTGTCTGAGGCCAGAACCGAACTCGGGTCCTCCTGACTCTGGGGCCAGTACTTTACTCACTGCACCACCTAGCCGCCCTCTTTTCTGGGTTTTTCAATTGCATGCGCAATTCATTGACCTCCCTTTCCTCTAATTTAATCATGTATGCATTCAGGGATATAAAACTTCCCCTAAGAAGTGTCTTTGCTGCATCCCACAAATTTTGGTATGTTGTCTCACTATTGTCATTCTCTTGAATGAAGTTACTGATTGTTTCTATGATTTCTTGTTTGTTTTCACTCATTCTTTAGGATTAAATTGTTTAGTTTCCAATTAGGTTTTAGTCTGTCTTTCCATGGCCCTTTATTACATATGATTTTTATTGCATCATGGTCTGAGAATGATGCATTTAATATTTCTGCCTTTCTGCACTGAATTGTGAGGTTTTTATGCCCTAGTACATGGTCGATTTTTGTGTACGTGCCATATACTGCTGAGAAGAAGGTATATTCCTTTTTAACCCCATTCAGTTTTCTCCAGAGATCTATCATATCTAGCCTCTTTAAAATTCTATTCACATCCTTAACTTCTTTTTTGTTTATTTTGAGATTAGATTTATCAAGTTCAGAGAGAGATGAAGGTCTCCCACTAGTATAGTTTTGCTATCTATTTCTTCCTCTAATTCCTTTACCTTCTCCTCTATTTATTTGGATGCTATACCACTTGGTGCATATATGTTAAGTAATGATGCTTCATTCATGATGGTGCCTTTTAGCAGTATATAGTTTCCTCCTTTATCTCTTTTAATTAGATCTATTTTTGTTTTGCTTGATCTGAGATAAGGATTGCTATCCCTGCTTTTTTTTTTTACTTTAGCTGAAGCATAATGTATTCTACTCCAGCCTTTTACCTTCTACCCTGTGCATATCCCCTTGTTTCGTATGTGTTTCTTGAAGAGAGCATATTGTAGGATTATGGTTTTTAATTCATTCTGCTATCTGCCTCCATTTAATGAGAGAGTTCATCACATTCACATTCACAGTAATGATTACTATCTGTCTCTCTCCCTCCATCCTATTAACCTCCCTTGCTTATGCTTTTGTTTCTTCCTTCTCCCTTCCCCTCCTTAAAGGTTTTCCTTTTGACCACCACCTCCCTCAGTGTTCCCCCCCGTTACCTCCCCTTCTTTACCTACCCTCTCCCCTTATTAGTATTTCCCTCCCTTCTAATCCCCCCTTCTTTTTCCTCCCTTACCTTCCTACTGCTTATAGGACACAATCAATTTTTATACTTATCAGAGTATGTTATTCCCCCTTTGACCCCAAACCAATGAGAATAAATTTCATACAGTGCTCCTCTCCGTCCCTCCTTTCCCTCTATTATAACGAGTTTTTGTATCTTTTTACTTTAGAATCTTAACTTAATTGACTATTTTGATCCCTCTTTGAACCAGAACCAATGAGAATAATGTTCAAATGATGTTCATCTCCCTTTCTCCTTTCCCTCTACCATAGTATGACTTTATGCCTCTTCGTATGGCATAATTTACCTTTTTCTGCCTCATCCTTTCCTTTTATCCCATTACCATCCCTTTGAACCCCTTAATAAGGTGTTTTTTTATCATCAGACTAGTTCATTTATACCCACATCCTCTATCTATGTATATCCCTTTTAAAGGTAGTGATAATCATATAAATTTCCATATTGACAGTTAGCTTCTCATATATGGATTTAAATGGTTTGTTCTTATTACATCCCAAGTTATGTGCATATGTGTGTGTGCATGTGTGTGTGAGTGTGTGTTTTACTTGTTTACCTTTTCGTGCCTTTCTTGAGTCTTGTAATTGGAGATCAAATTTTCCATTGAGCTCTGGCTTTTTCATCAGGAAAGTCTGGAAGTCCCTTACTTCATTAAATGACCATCTCCTTGCCTGAAAGATTATGCTCAGTTTGTCTGGGTAGTTGATCCTTGGTTGCAGTCCTAGCTCTCTTGCCTTATGAAATATCAAATTCAAATCCCTCTGATCTTTTAATGTAGAAGCTGCTAGGTCCTGTGTAATCCTGACTGTAGTTCCATGATATTTGAATTGTTTCTTTTTGACTGCTTGTGGTATTTTCTCCTTAACCCTGTAATTCTGAAATTTGGCTACTATATTTCTTGTAGTTTTTAATTTGATATCTCTTTCAGGAAGAGTCTGGTAAATTCTTTCAATAACTATTGTACCTTCTGATTCTAGGCCTTCAGGACAATTTTCTTTCACAGTCTCTTGGAGGATGTTGTCCAGGCTGCTTTTTTCATCATGGCTTTCTGGTAGACCAATAATTCTTAGGTTATCTCTCCCGGATCTGTTCTCCACGTCACTTGTTTTTTCCAGTGAGATATTTTATACTTTCTTCTAATTTTTCAATCTTCATGTTTTGCTTGATTAACTCTTGGTGTATCATAGAGTTCTGAGCTTCAATTTGACTGATTCTAATTTTTAGTGAATTATTTTCTTTGGTTACTTTTGAAGGTTCTTTTTTAGGGAGGTATTTTCTCCAATTAGGTCACAATTTTACTTTTTAAGGATTTGTTTTCTTCAGTGAGACTTTTTTCCAATTTGGCCACTATAGATTTAGATTTCTTTTCTACCTCTCTAATTTGGCTTTTAAAATCTTTCTTGAGCTCCTCCAAGAATGATTTTTGGGCTTGAGACCAGTTCATATTTCCTTCTGTGGTCTCAGTTGTGAGTATAGAGTCCATGTTGTCCTCTGTATTTGGTTGTTTTTACTTGTTATAATAAGCTCTGATTTATTTCCTTGCCTTCCCCTTCTCCTTCTCAGCTTCCTTCCTTCCCATTGTGATTTCCTATTTCCTAATTTCTCAGGCTTTGTGTGCTGTAGCCTCTGGGTGTCTAGACTTAGGCCAAGGCCAGCATTCTCAGTGTTTCCCCTGAGTTACCCTGAGTCTCACAGAGTAACCAGTGGGGGAGGGGTGGTCTGGCCACTTCACATTTCCACTTCTATGCCCCTGGGCTACAGCTCAGTCAGGCTCAGCAGGTGGCACCGGGCAATACTGGTGTCTTCAGATTCCCCTGGTAGTGCTGTAGTCCACCTGGGCTTCTGTTGTTAGGGCTTGCTGGCTCCAACCCCTGGGCTTTGGGAGCTCTTGCTGGTCAAGTGAGGTGGGGCTTGTTGGGACCCCTCCCTCCCTTCACTTCAGACTCCTTACTGCCTCAGGTACACCTTTCCTCTGTGACTCCTGAGCCTGAGGCTATTTCTGCTATTTTAGGATTTTGCTCCGGGTGGGACATTTATCTCTGGGTTTTCTAGGTCAGGGAGGGGGAATATGAGCAGCCAGAGTTTACTTTGCCATCCTGGCCCCTGGAAAATCAGGCAGGTGATTTGTAAATTTCCAGGCTGTGGGCTGATGGCCCCAGGAGAAGCTGCTGTCTCTGCTTCAGGCCCTATGCTTTCTCTTACCCAGCTAGTATGGATCCTCCTGTTCCCTGAGAGGCTGCAAATCACCCTTGGGGTGGGTGAGTCTGCTGACTGGAGCTCCTTCTCTCTCTGCTGTAGTCCACTCTCTAGTCTGGGCTGGTGCAGCCACTGCGTGCTCTGAGCTCCCCTTGCCCAGACCCACATGGGCACTTTCCCGGGCTGGAATCTGCCATGTTCCATCTCCCAGTGGATTCTGACACTCTAAAATCCGTTCATATTCACTTTTTTTTAAAGCAATTGGGGTTAAGTAACTTGCTCAAGGTTACATGGCCAGTATTTCTGGGTGTGGCACTAAGTATCCGAGCCTGGATTCAATCCCCAGGTCATCCTGACACTGGGGCACTGGGGCCAGTGCTCTTACTCACTGAGCTACCTGGCCACCCCTAAGCAATTGGGGTTAAGTAACTTGCTCAAGGTTACATGGCCAGGTGTTTCTGGGTGGGTGCTAAGTGTCTGAGCCTGGATTCGATCCCCAGGTCATCCTGACACTGGAGCCAGAGCTCTTACTCGCTGTGCTACCTGGCCGCCCCTCAGATTCACTTTTTAAAGGTTAGCCTCTGTCTCTTTATAAATAAAAACAGTTATTTTTAAAAAGGGATTTGCTTAGCAGTTACTATCAGTAAATGAAACAGCCTGGCTTTGCCATATTTTACGTCTTTCTTTCCCTTGCTCCACCTCTTATCATAGTTTGTTTATTTTTAATTTTTTCTTCCTTTCCTTAATACTCTCTACATGCTTCCCCATCTAGCATTGGAGTTTGTTTCACTTATGACTATTTCTTAAGCTATCCTGTCTTAAGCACTTCTGTCCCTTTCTCTTTCTTTGATTGATATATGTCTAGATCACATTCTTTGCATGTGTTTGCATGTGTGTGTACACCAAAGAAAGAAACAGAGACAGAGGGAGAGACAGAGAGAGACAGGGAGACAGAGACAAAGTGAAAGAGATTGATTGTGTTTTCTTCTGAGATCATGCTTATATTTGTGGAAGTATTCTCTGATCCTGGGCTTCTCCCTATACAAGGCATATCTTTATTATGGGGTTTTTTTTCTATTTACTCATATCCCTAGCTTCACTTTCTGATTGGTGGCTTGTGATTGGTTCCAGTTTCATGCTCATACTGTATGATGTGGGCAAACTTGACTTAGTTCTGAGTATAGAAGCTAAGACTAGGCACTACCTTCTACAGAAATAATCTGGCCTTTTCCCCCACTATGATCAAGGCCCAGGGTGCCTGGATGCTGTGTTGGTCAAAGGCTACACAGATGCTGAGTTGGTCAGAGGCTGCACGTATGATATACCATATGTTTTTCCTGCTGTGGCTAGCCTTTTAGGGTCTGCCTTAAGTGGACACTACTCAGGGATTTTCTTCTGCTCCCTCGTCTCCACCTTTTTGTATGCCTGGCTTCCTTCAAGACTCAACTCGATGCTCACCTTCCATAAGAGGTCTTTCTCAGTCAACTCAAAGAAATAGAAAGGGAGAGAAGTGCTTAAGACAGGATAGATGAAGAAATAGTCATAAGTGAAACCAACTCCAATGCTGGATGGGGAAGCATTTAGAGGGTATTAAAGAAAGGAAGAAAAACTAAAAAACAAACTATGATAAGAGGTGGGGCAAGGGAAAGAAAAGGCCTAAAACATGGCAAAGCCAGGCTGTTTCATTTACTGATAGTAACTGCTAAGCAAATCTCTATTTTTAAATCACTGAGTGCTTTTTCCTCTCAGATTACCTTCCATCTACCCTAGCTATATCTCTAGATATATCTTGTATATATCTACTTATTTACATTTCATCCCCTCCATTAGGATATGTGCTACTTGAAGGCAGGGACTGGCATTTGTTTTTTAACTCTTTTTGTATCAAATACCTGGCAGATATCAAGCATTTAATATACGTCTGTTAAAATAGTGCTTTCTTCAGGGGTATAAATGGATAGAAATCCTTGTGTTGTTCTGCCCCATGCCCATCTTTGCTTTGATGTAACTGAGAATTAATATATATTTATATAATTTGGATTCACATTAGAATTCTTCTATGTCCTTATTGTCTGCCACAGATATTTGGTACATAGTATGCTCTTATGTTCACTATGGGCTTTTTTGCAAATGTTTATCATGAGTGTTGCATTAAAAATACAAATAACCATGTCCTGCAAAGGGATGCTTTTTGACGCCAAGTAAAGCCAAGTTTGCCAATTCTTTTTTCCCCATTTCCAAGGAGACCCTCTGAGCCATCTTTTCCTTGAGTTGCTACTTCCAAACTCCATGGATCATGGGATCTTAGGTTTACAGCTACAGTGGACCTCAGTGGTTATCTCTTGCAACCTTGTCTTTTTGCAGATGAGGAAACAGAAGTGTAGAGACAGGTTTGGCTAAGGTCACACTAGTTGTGTTAGAGGCTCAATTCAAACTGAGGACCTCTGATGCTAGAGCTAATGCTTCTTTCTCTCCACAGTTTGTGGCTTCTGGTTTTATTCATTACAATACTGTGAAGATTGACATCATTCAGTTACCTTAGTAACTTGTTCCTTCAGCGACTAGGTGAGGATCTCATGCTTTGAGTACTAACATTTAAGTTACTTCCCATAGACTATCTAGAAACTATGTGATTCTAAGTACCGTTGGCCCTCTTTGTCATTATCACTGAAGGCAATATGGGACTAGGAGCCATTTCATATTTTCCTTCCTTTTATGGGTTACCGTAGCCAAAAACAAATGGATTGCTGATAGGTGAGGTGCCTCTGTATACTTAGCTAGGCTAGGCCTTGCAAAGTAGACACTCTCTTGCTAGGACTACACTTGAATTCTTTCCAGCAGTGGAGAGCCTGACAGAGATTACACTCAGTTGGCATGGTCTTTGAGAGCCCAGGGTCATTTCAGTGTCACAATGAAGCTAGGGAATATATACTAATATAATTACACCCTCATATAACTTAAAGGCTTTTTTGTGGAGATAAAATTTGATTTAATTCCTAAAGAGAGTGGCAGAGAGGAAAGATGAGATCATTGTAGATGGGAATAGTGTTCTATGCAAATGCTAAAAGCTTTCTAAGATTTAAAATAAAATTTTTCACAATAAGAATTGTTCTAAAAGAGTTTTTAATTTTTCAAGAATGAATTAAAGTTCATGAAGAAAAAAATAAAACTATCAAATCACTTCTAAATTGGGAAAAATAGATGCTCCAAAAGTATACACTTTAGTATACCTAATGTTACAGGCATTCTCAATGCTGCTAAGAATATTGGAAATTCAGTTTTTAGAAATGCCCCATTACTGAGGTATTATTGTATTAATGTGCTATACAGGGGGGGTTTTCAATAGCTCCATAGGAAGAAAAAGCTTCAGTAGACATTTTTCTCTTACTGCTCAGGCAGAAGTGTTATCACATTAATATAGTTAATTTGAATTCCAGATTAATTATGACAATTTTAGATTATGAAAGGACTCTGACTGACTGTGTGGGTATTAAGATTACTGTGTGGGTTGGGACTCATTAGCCAATTGTTACAAAAATACTGCAAAGAACATTTTGAGAAGCAAGAACACTTAAAAAATGGAGCTTGTCTCTATAGGAAGTGTGGCCTAGTAGAAGAGACATAAAAATAGAAAAAAAGAAATCCTGAGTTTTCCTCCCCCAATACTACTGACTCTGTTTAACTATAGGCAAGTTATTTAACCTCTTTGTCCCTCATAACCTTCCTCACTGGAGACTGGCAACTTGAACATGTTTCAGAGATTGCAGATTATTCATTAATAAGACGAGAAGATCTTGAAATTTTTTTTAATGTTCTACTCCAAACCTGTATCTCATCAGTGTAAGGAACTCCCCAGAGAGGGAACTCCCTCTGTCAATGCAGATCAACACCTGCCACTGCAGTTATAAGTCTTAGAGAATGACCTGGGCACTGAGAGAATGCGGGACTTTGCTCAGGGCCATATACCCAGTATGTGTCAGTGACTCAGCTAGAACCTAGATCTTCATCCGTACAAGACTAACAAGCCTCTCCTCTTTTGTTGTTGTCGAATACATACCAAAAATATTCTGAGCAATACCGCCTAAAATTAAAACAAAGACCTTCCACATCTATATCAGCTGTTTGTGGAGCTCCTTCCTTTTTATTCATGCTTAGGCTTGGAGGGAGAACACAGATGCAGGAAATCCAGGTGAGTTACCATGGAACAGTCTTGCACCCACTGTACTGCAGGTTTGGGATTACTACGCTCTGTACTAGCTCTAGTCCGTAACACAGAGGTACCTATTTGTATGTCTAATATCAATTTCAAATTATGCAACAGATGAAGTAAAAAACTATGGGATGCAGATGTACAGTATAAAGTGTATATTAAGGGAGCATATTATTAAACAGTGAGCTCTGTCATCAATCTTTTTTGGGTTGCTTGGCCATTTTGTAAAGCAAGAGAGTATCCTTTTGTAGGTATAAACTGTGGAATTTTTGATTTGCTTAAAGGAGGATATTTTTTGCTACAATATTACTACTACTACTACTACTACTACTACTTTGACTAGGTCACATTTATATGGCTGGTTCAGGTTTACAAAGAGTTTTCTCTATACCATTTCATTTGACCTTTGTGTTTTAGTGTACTGTCCATAATGAGTCAGCAAAGCTAGTCCCGCCCTAGGCCACAATGACAATGGTACAGTGTTCAGATCAAAGGAGGTGACAGTCCTACTAGATACTGCACAGCTCAGAGGATAGAGACCACAGTAATGTTTTAGTTCTGGGCCATCTCATTTTGCCTCTATTTGTAGGGTCCTTAGAGCACAGCCATTGAGTCTGACATGGCTAATCATGAATCTCCACTTCTATAATATGCCCTCTCAATGGTCCCTCCAGCACAGCATGATCCACAACACTTAGCACAATGCCTGGCACATTGTTTGTACTTAATGAATATTTATTGACTGCTTGAATCTATTACCTCAGGGGGCACGCTAAGGAGGATATTAATGAGCTGAAGCACATGAAGAAGAAGGAGGCAAGGAGGTTGGAGATCATGACATATATGCATCAATGGAAGGAAGTAGAGAAGGTTAGCCTGTAGGAAAACAAAACAAAATAAAATGCAATATAGTAATGAAAACTGTCTGCAAGCATTTGAAGGGATTCCCTATGGAAGAGAACTTACCATGTTTCCCCGATAATAGGACACTGTCTTATTAATTTTTTTGGACAGAAAAACACCAGAGGGCTTATTTTCAGGGGAGGGCTTATTTTAATGAACATTGACAGCAATTTTAATAAACAGGTAAATGTGAACAAAAAAATGTACCTTTATTCAATAATGAATTCAATAAAGAACAGGATGACGTGCTCACTGCTGCAGCTCTGATTGGATGCAGCTCGGAGCGCGGCGTGCGTTTCACCCGGGGGGGGAACGGTGCATACAGAGGGTACCGTAATGTAGCATGTAGCGCAGGGGATCACCTTCACTAGAGTAGCAATCTCAATAGGGCTTATTTTCAGGGGAGGGCTTATTTTAGAGGAATCTTACACAGTACGGGGAGGGCTTATTTTCGGGATAGGTCTTATTATTGGGGAAACACGGGTAGAATCATTCTGGTTTGCCTTATTTTATTGTCATAGTACTTATGACAATAGTCCTAAGTTGGAAAGACCAATTTTAGACCAATTTTTGTTTAAAAAAACTTTCCTGAGGCAGAGCCAAGATGGTAAATTAAGAGCAGCCACCTAGCTAAAGTCTCTCAACTCTCAAAAAACTTTAAAATAACACCTCAACTCAAATTTGGGAGCCAACAAAAAGTCAGGGTGAGATATTTTTCCCTGTCTAAAGAAATTTATAAAGTAGACAGCAGAAGTCTCTAACACTGGAGTGGAGGTCTGGTGGAGATCTGTCTGGAGCCCACATATGAGGCAGTGGCCACAGTAGCTACAGTAGGAGTTCCACGAGGTCTCAGTCAGGGGTTAATGAGGGTGTCAGACAACTGCTCAAAAAGAGATCATGGGAGCCCTTTTCTAGCAGTAGGTACAGCTGGCCCTTATTGGAAACTCTATTGCCTATATGCAGCTCTGGATCACATTTCTAGGGTGGAGAGGAGCCCTGGGGATCAGTCACAAGGGAGCAGGGGCCTTGGTCACAGTACCAAAACAGAGGGAAGCACTAGCACTCGAGGTTTCAGGAGACCAGGAGCCTTTCCTTAGTAACGAGCAAAGCACATACAAGGAGAGCAGTGACAATACTTCTCCCAGGATTACAAACCTTGGAAGCACAAAAACTTGCAGATCTCCATAACTAGCCCTGAAAACAGCAGTAAAAAAGCCTGACGTTTGGCACAGTGCTTTCCTACCTCCAGGTGAGCAGAGCCCAACTTTAACATGAAGTTCAGTCAAGAAATCAGCTGGAAAACTGAGCAAACAACAAAAAAAAATTTTTTACTATTAAAAGATGCTACACTAGCAGGGAAGGCCAAGATGTGAACTAAGAAGAAGACCACAGTATAAAAATAGTTACTACAAGAAAGTCTCAAGGAAAAAATTATTTGGACCCAAGCCCAACCATAATTTCTGGAAGGTTCAATAGAGGAGAATGGTAGAAGAAAATTGGGGAAGGAAATTAAAGTGGTGCAAGAAAATCGTGAAAAGGGAATCAACAGATTGGAAAGAAGCCTCAGCAAAAAATACTGAAGAAGGGAATATCTTAAAAAACAAAGCTGGCCTAATGGTAAAAGAGGCCCAGAAATTTTACTGAAGAAAAGAACTTCTTAAAAATCAGAATTGGCCAAATGTAAAAAGAGGTACAAAAGGACGCTGAAGAAAATAATTCCTTAGAAATTAGAATTGGGCAAGTGGAAGCTAATGACCCTATGAGAGATCAAAAAACAATAAAACAAAGTCAAAAGAATGAAAAAAATAGGAGAAAATGTGAAATACCTCATTGGAAAAAACAACTGATCTTAAAAATAGATCCAGGAAAGATAATTTAAGAATTATTAGACTATCTGAAAGCCATTATCAAAGAAAGACTCTAAACATCATATTTCAAGAAATCATAAAGGAAAACTGCCTTGAAATCTTAAGGGTGTAAGATGGAAATTTAAAGAATCCACTGATCATCTCTCAAAAGAGATCCCCAAAATGAAAACTCACGGGAATATTATGTCCAAATTTCAGAGCTCCCAGGTCAAAGAGGAAATACTTCAGGCAGTCAGAAAGAAACAATTCAAATATTATGGAGTCACAGCCAGGATCTCATAATTTGGCTTTTTAAGCCATTCTTCCCCTCATTGACTTTTTGGGCCTCTTTTGCCAAATTGCCCAGATAGAAAAGGAATTTCAAAATGTATTGTGATATACATTTCAAAAACTCAATGAAGAGAATAATTCCTTCAGAATTAGATTAGAGCAAATGGAAGCTAATGACTTTATGAGAAATCAAGATACTATAAAACAGATCCAAACAAATGAAAAAATAGAAGGCAATGTGAAATATCTCATTGGAAAAATGACTGACCTGGAAAACAGATCTAGGAGAGATTATATAAAAATTATTGGACTACCTGAAAGTCATGATCAAAAAAAAAACCTAGAAATCATCCTTCAAGAAATTCTCAAGGAAAATTGCCCTGATATTTTAGAACCAGAGGGCAAAATAGAAATTGAAAGAATTCACCAATCACTTCTTGAAAAAGATCCCAAAAAGAAAACTCCTAGGAATATTATAACCAAATTCCAGAGTTCCCAGGTCAAGGAGAAAATATTACAAGCTGTCAGGAAGAAACAATTTGAGTATTGTAGAAACACAATCAGGATAACACAAGATCTACCAGCTTCTAAACTAAGGTACCTACGAAGGGCTTGGAATATGATATTCTGGAGGTCAAAGGAGCTAGGATTAAAACCAAGAATAAGCTACCCAGCAAAACTGAGTATAATGCTTCAGGGGAAAATATGGTCATTCAATGAAATAGAAGACTTCCAAGCATTCTTGATGAAAAAACCAGAGCTGACCAGAAAATTTGACTTTCAAATGCAAGAAGCAAGAGAAGTATGAGAAGGTAAACAATTTGGAAAAAGAAATAATAAGGAACTTATTGAAGTTGAACTATTTACATTCCTACATGGAAAGACAATAATTGTAACTCATGACACTTTTCTCAATATGAGGATAGTTGAAGGGAATATATATGTGTATACATATATGTATACATACATATATATGTTTGTGTAGTAGGGTATATGTGTGTATAAATACATATGTGAGTGTGTATATATGTGTGTGCATGGATACATAAATAGAGGGCACAGGATGAGTTGAATAGGAAGGGATGATATCTAAAAATAAAATTAAGAGGTGAAAGAGGAATATAATGAAAGAAGGAGATAGTAAGAGATAGAATAGGGTAAATTATCCCATATAAAACAGGCAAGAGAAAACTGTTATAAGGAAGGGGAAGAGCAGGAAGGTGAAAGGGAATGGGTCAACCTTACTCTCATTGAATTTGGTTTAAGGAGGGGATAACATAGACAATCAACTGGGTATCTTACCCTACAGGAAAGTAGGGGGGAGGAGGATGAGTGGGGATTATAGAAGGGAGGGCAGATTGGGGGGGGAGGTAGTTAGAAGCAAACACTTTTGAAAAAGGACAGGGGCAAAGGAAAAAATATAATAAGTGGGGGTGGGATAGTATGGAGGGAAATAAAGTTGATCTTTCATAATATAATGACCATGGGAACGTTTTGCATAACTACACATGTACAACCTATATTGAATTTCTTATCTTTCCAGTGGGGTGGGTGAGGAGGGAAGAAGGGAAAGAATCTGGAAATCAAAATTTTAAAAACAAATGTTTAAAAAAATATTTTTACATGCAAGTGGGAAATAAGATATACAGGCGCTGGGGTGTAGAAATCCATCTTACCCTACTAGAAATTTAGGAAGGGATGGGGGAGGATATAAGAGAGAACATATTGGAGGAAGCGTTATTCAGTAGGCTCACTATCTTGGGGTGGGGGTAGGGAAAAGACAGGGAGAAAATTTGCAATTCAAAATCTTGTGGAAATGAATATTGAAAGCTAAAAATAAATAAATAATAGATTTTTTTAAATTAAAAAAAAAAACCACTAAGATAAAAAAAAAGAAGGACCTGAGACTAGGGGCATTGTTCCACATACCTCAGGACTAGAACTTGATTACCCTAATAACTGCTAAAAACAAAATAAAACAAAAAATTAATGAAAATGAGTAAGCAAAGGAGAAAAAAACCCAACCATAGATAGTTACTATGGCGATAGAGAAGATATGGGTTCATATTTAGAGGAAGACGATGAGGTAAAAATAAGCCCTTCCTTTTTCAATGAAAAACATCAAATTGACCCAAGCACAAAAAGAGTTCTTGGGGAAAAAAAATCTTTTTTTTGGAGGGGGGAAGGCAGGGCAATTGGAGTTAAGTGACTTGCCCAAGGTCGCACAGCTAGTTAAATGTTAAGTGTCTGAGGTCTGATTTGAACTCAGGTCTTCCTGATTCCAGAGCTAGTGCTCTATTTACTGTGCCACATAGCTGCCCCTTGGAAGAACGTTAAAAGGAATTTAAAATTCACATCAGAAAGACATAAATACATGAGCAGTGAAAGCTACTTAGGTTGCTGTTTATTTAAGGAGCACTTTGCAATTGAATTTATACATATCTTTTATGTGTTTTGGGAGGTTGATCCCCAGGTATTTTATGCATTTTGTAGTATTTTTTTTTAGGAATAAGATTTCCCTGTCCATTATTCTTTCTCTTTTGTTACCATTGTGCATAAATGCTGTTGATTTTTGAGGATTTATTTTGAAGCCTGCAATTTTGCTGAAGTTATTAATTATCTTAGTTCTTTGATGATGCCCTTGGGTTTTCCAAGTAAACTATCATATCATCAGCATACAGGAACACTTGTATCTCCTCTTAATCTCTCTTTATTTCTTTGTCTTGTATTATTGTTATTGCCAGCATTTATAGAGTTATATTAAATAATAGTGGAGAAATCGAGCATCCTTACTTCAATCTCATATTTACTGGAAAATGTCCTAGTGTATCCTCATTGTGTATGATACTTGCTTTTGTTTTTAGATAGATGCTGTTTATGTTATTTTAAAAAGATCCCACTGTGCATATACTTTGTAGGGGTTTTTAGCATAAAAATGTTTCTTATTTTTTCAAAGAATCGATGATCAAAAGAGATGTCAAAGGAGAAGATCATGTGGTTTTGAATATTTTAGTTTTAAATATGAAAAAGTATGTTGATTGTTTTTCTAATGTTGAACCATCCTTACATCCCTAGTATAAATCCCACGTGATCATAATGAATGATTTCTTGGATAAATTGTTGTAGTCTGTATGATAGGATTTTGTGTAAAAGTGTTTGAGCAGATGTTCGTTAATAATATGGATTTGTAGTTCCCTTTCTGTGTTTTAAGTATTACTACTATATTTGTCTTCTGAAAGGATTCTGATGGTGTTCTTTCTCAGTTTTTAAGAATAATTTCTGAAGTATGGCTACTAAGTATTTTTTGAAAGTTTAATAGTATTCTCCTTTGAATGCATCAAGGCCAGGGGTTGTTTTTTTTTGTTTGTTTGTTTTTTTAGGATCTCTATCTGGGCTTCTGATAGTTTGGGCATTTTGTATTTTTAAGATAACCTCTATTTCTTTTGTGTCCTCAGTTTTGCTATGATCTAACTGTGTATATGATGCTTTGATTATTCTTTTTATTTCTTCTGGTTTTGCTGTGATTTCACCTCGATCATTTGCTATTTGGTTGATTTGATTTTCTGCTTTCTTCTTTTTAATAATATTAGCTAAAAATTTATCGATTTTATTAGTCTTTTTAAGAGCCAGCTTTTAGTTTTCTTCATTTCTTTGGATTTTGTTTCCAATTTATCTATATCCTCTCTAATTTTAAATATCTCCTATTTTGTGCTTATTTTAGATTTATTTGTTGATTTTATAATTTTTAAAAATGCATATTCATTTCATCAATCTGATATTTCCATTTTGTTCATGTATAATTATAAGGACATGATTTTATACTAATAATGGCTTTAGCAGCATCCCAGAAATTTTGGCATGTTGCTTCATCATTATCATTTTGTTTTACATAGTTATTGTTTCTGTAACTTGTCCTTTGACACATTCATTATTAACATTTTATTGTTCAAGTTTAAATTTGGGTCTGTACCTTTTGTTTGTGGCCCCTGAACCACATTCTATTTTTATTGCATTGTGATGTGTAAAGAATATCTTAACTATTTCTGCCTTTTTTATATTTGTTTGCAATATCTCTGAGCCCTAGTGCAATGTGGTCAATTTTTATAAAAGTTTCATGTAGTGTATAGAAGTATGTATATTCTTTTGCTGTCCTATGGAGAAGATGTCATAGATCTTTTAACTCTAGTTTCTCCAAAAATCACTTCAGTTCCATATTTTTCCTGTCGTTTATCTTTCTGTTAGAGTTATCTAAAACCAATAGCAAGATATTAAACTGTACTGTTGTAATGTCTTACAGAAACTCAAGTAGCATTTCCTTTTTGAGTCTGGATGCTAAGGCATTTGGAGTATATAAGATTATTACTGATATTAGTTTATTATCCATGGTTACTTTCAGTATAATATAATTTCCTTGTTTATCTTTCTTATGTTTTGTTTTGTCTGATAGCATGATGGCAACTCCTTTTGGATTCATTTGATGCATAGTGATTAGATTTTTCATCCCCTTACTTTTATTTTATATATGTTTTTGTTTTTTAAATGTATTTCTTGTAAGTAACTGATATTAGAATTTTATTTTCTTATCCAAACTGTCAAACTTTTCATTTTATTTTATCGAATTGTTTAGTCCATTTACCTTTAAAATTATAAGAGTTGGGTTTCTTTTCCTCCATCTGTCTCTAAATTTTTTTGAGTTAAGATTTTATTAGTTCTTTTTTCTCTCTTATTTTTATTGGATTTTGTATTTACCCTTCTGTTTTTCTTCTCAGTCAAATAGATTCCACCTTCCTCTCCACCCCTTCAGGTGATACTGTCCTTAGGCTTTTTTATTTAATTTTTTTGCTTCCTTTTTCAAAAAGGATTATTTTTTCTTCATTAGTCATCTTCTCTTTTCTATGTACTCTAGACTCACACTCTGGAATTCATGACTCCTCTAATTATCTGTCTTCTCTCTTCTCTCTGTATTTTTATGCAATCAAAGCTTCCAGGGTTTCTATCCTAAGTTCTCCTTTCTAGGCTACACTACCAGACCCAAGGAAACAACACAGATGTACATCAAAACCTACCCCTACTCTTTGGACCCCCTCTCTCTTTCCAGTGCCATAGAGACCGTGTCTTGAGGCTATGGAATTTTACACAGGGTGCAAGACACAGCTTGGTCACAGCCCTTCAAGAGCAAAAACTTGCCTGGGGCTGCAACTCAGAACTTCTGGTGCCAAGCCCAAACACTGAAAAACAGAGGGGATGGGGAATGTCAGGACAAGACACCATGCATGTGGAAAGCTATGCTGTACATTACCAAGTCTGAGGGAGAGAGTCAAACTACCATCGGAAACAAATTCTGATCACCCCAAAATTACATTGGCACTATGGGAAGAGACAGAGTAACTCTGAGATCCTGCCCCAAAGGAAACCACAATCAGAGGGGAGATAGGCAGAAAGTAAGTAATGGAAAAAATAAGGGAAATAAAAGACTAAAAGTACCAAAGTTTTTAGGAAGAAGAAAACTCAAAAATGTTGAGCAGAAACAGATAAATTAACAGAAAATAAAACCTAACAACAAAAGAAAATATGACCACCAAATACAGTAACTGAGTTTCAGGACCTGGTACACATTATTCCCCTTTATAATTCTGTGTTGCAGTCAAAACTTTACACCTCTCACGTCTATGTCTTTGTCCAAATTTCCCCCCATGCTTGGAATATTCTCTTCCTTATCTTAATCTTTTGTAATCTCTAGCACTTTTTATGGCTTAAATCAAATGTCACTTCATATAAAAGGCTTTTACTGATTTTCCAAGTTGTCACCCTACCCTCATGAAATCACTTTGTATTTATGTTGTAAAGATCTCATACTTGAATACACATCTTCCCAGTAGAATGTAAACTTCTCAACGGTAGGACTCAATCTCATTTCTCTGTCTTCAGCATCTAGCACAATGCCTACATATGCCAAACAAACATTTAATAAATTGTTATTAATTGATTAAACCCTACTAAAGAAACAGAGTTTTTATCTGGAGAGAGAAATTTATTGAGGACTAACAAGCTCCTGAAGTGTTGGGGCAATGCTTAACCCAATGTGAACATACATACTTATCAAAATGGCTATTCTGAAGGTTGATAATATAATTTTTTTAACAGTAACTCTAAAACTATGAATCATTTCTGACAGGAGAATGGAGATCAATTGTTGATCATGATGTGTTCTAAACCCACTAAAGTTCTAATTTCAAATATCATACACTATTCATAAATCAGAAACATAATTTGTTAGACCGTCTGAATTTTAGTTCATAAAATAGTATCACAATACTAAAAAAAACTAAAGCTCCTATAAGAGAATTAGGAAAAAAATCTTAGAAGGAAGGAGAACTAGGAGACATGAAGAGGTATCCATCCTTTGGCTGCCCATAGTCTCTTTCGGCAGTGAACCCCAGGGGAAACAAGATTGATTTATCTCGACTTACATCACACATCTATGTAGGGCAAACTAGTGCATCTAACTCTGCATTCTCATTCTTCTTTGCCACGTGGGATAGAAGTGATTAAGAAGAAAAGCAATCATAATTCTTAGAGAACCCAGTTTCATTTTATACTAAATGAGTTCAAGGTAGGTTTAGAAGAGAGGAAGATGATGATGCATACTATAATGTGTCCTTTTATTGAAAACAGATTAACTATTTAATAGACTTTGAAAATATACCTTACATAATTAATAGTACCAGTAGTAGTAGGATTTCAGAATCACAGAATTTTGGAATCTCAGAATTTAGAAATCTCTGAGGCCATCTAATCCAACCCACAATGAATGTAGAATTCCATTAACAACATCTCTGGCAAATGGGCATCCAACCTCTTAGTGAAGGCCTCCATTAAGGAGGAACACAGTGCTTCCTGAAGCAGCCAGTTGCACTTTTAGACAATTATGAAATTTCTGTTTATCCTTTGTCCAAATCAGTCTCTCTGCACCCTATACCCAATGCTCCTAGATCATAGGTCATCAAATAATATTTATTTTGTTCCTTCAAATTCTTGAAAGTGCCTTTTCATTTCCCCCATAAACCTTCTTGTCTCTAAGTTAGACACAGCTAAGTCCTTCAGTCTACCAGTGCATGCCCTACCTTTTAGTTCCTTCACCATCCTTATTGCTGCCATCTGGACACACTCTGAATCATCAGTCTCCTGAAATATGATACCCAGAAGTGAATTTCATTTCAAATTGAGATGGCAGTGTGGGTCAATGAAAGAGATGTTACTTTGCATATATGACTTTGGGCAAGTCTTTTAAATTCTTTGGGCCTCAGTTTTTTCATCTCTAAATTAAGAGGGTTAGATCACATGTTCTCTAAGGTCTCTTTCAGCCTTAAATCTATGATCCTATATTTTGTCTGTCTGGGACAGACAATGGTGAAGCTATCATCCCCTCTCCCCTAATAATAGGCCTCTCTTAATGTAGCCTAAAATTGCATTAGCTGTTTTGATTGCCACATCATACCATTGAGTTTGTACTACACTAAAATGCCAAGTATCTTTTCTTTGTTTTTTTTTTTTGGGGGGGGGGGTTTGCTTTTTGGAGTGGGGAAGGCAGGGCAATTGGGGTTAAGTGACTTGCCCAAGGTCACATGGCTAGTAAGTATTAAGTGGATGAGGCCAAATTTGAACTCAGGTCCTGACTCCAGGCCCAATGTTCTATTCACTGTGCCACCTAGCTGCCCCCCAGGTACCTTTTCTTCACATGGCTTCTGTCTCATCATACCTCCCCTGTGTGGTACTTATGGCCTCTATTCATTTTGGATTTCAGTTTTTAATCTAAGTGGAAGATAGCATTTATTACTATGAAAAAGAATCTTATTTATTTCAGCCTAATGTTCTGACCTGTCTAGAGCTCTGGAGATTTTGACTCTGTTATCCTCTGTGTTAGCTATCTCTTTACAAAATAAAACAAAACCAAACCAAAGCCACCAACATAATTAAAAATATTTTTTTCTTAATGGGGTCTCCCAAATATGTGCTTAAAGTGATAGTCTCCACTATTGTAAAATTTTGAGAACCAGTGAACTACTCTAAACTAAGGCCTGAAGAAGTGATATAATATGCCCCCAAATAACTGCCAGATGAATTCTTCAGAATCAGTATCATTACCAAAACAACAAGAAACCCAAGATAAAATACAAATATTCATACTTCTTATATTAAATTTCTGTACAACAACTGTTTGGCAGACTTCTGTAACTTAACAAGTTTCAAAAGAACTCCTGCCTACCTGCCATGAGATCTTCAGCACAGCCCCACAGGACTGATCAGGTCTCTCAAATGATGGGCAAGGATCTCTGTGCCAGGATCGCATGAGAAAAGTACTTTAGACCAGTGTTGTCAAACTCAAATAGAAATGGATCCTTGCTGGCCAGATATTGACTTAGAAAACCACAAATTAACATTATCTGTTTTATATCTGTGTTTTTGTTTATTTTATTAAACATTTTCCAGTTAAATTTTAATCTGATTCAGGCTACACTCAGAACTTTTGCAGAGTTTGACACCTCTGGTTTAGTTCCTTGCTATATATGTGGGGGCTCATCAAATGGCTGTTACACAGCATGAAAAGCATATAAAGAATGCGAAGACTCAGTATAAAAAAGAATTTTCTAATGATCTGTCCAGGAATGGTATAAGTTTCCTTATAAAGTGATACATTTCCCATTGCTGGAAATGTAGTACACTGCTACTTTGTGGAAGATATTATGGGATAATTTATTATTATTATTGTTGTTGTTATGAACAATAAGAACATTATTATTAACAGCAATATAATCGTTTTAATAATAATGGTAATGGTTAGTATTTATATAGTGCCTTCTATGTTCCAGGTACTCTGCTGAATGCATTGCAAATGTTATCTCATTTGATTTATGCATCAAGTAGAACTTGAACTAGATAACCGCTAAGGTTCCTCCAAACTTGAAGATGCTAGAAAATCTATGATTTATGGATCTCCTTTTGGTTCCTTTAGCATGTTTTTAGTGTTGTCTCTTTTGTTCTATGGTACTGATGAATGAGGTGCATTTGACTTACAGTGTGCATATACAGCATAATTTCAGAAGACTTATTGGTCACATTCTGAAGCTTCACTGAAATTTTAACTGCATAACTTCTCTAATAATACTGGTTCCTTTTTAGACCATTTTTTCTAAATTGTGGATATTATACATTAGATCTTACTTCTCTGTTCCCATATATTCCTCATTGGAATAATATCTTTCATTATATTGAAAGATATCACAGCCTCCTTTATGTGATTATGTTGACTTGATTACCTCAAGATGTCTTTATTTTTCTTCAATAAGAGATGGCATTGATTTTCCCAATGTATCCACCAAAATGACGTTTAATTATATTTAGCCAAAGATTTGACATTATACAGATATAATCTGCATCTTTATGTGAGTTTGTCTTACTCTAGAATGGATAAGACTTTCAAAAAATGTATAATAAGCTCCCTACTATTTCAAGAACTATTTCCTCTTTTTGATGTTGTTAACCCAAGAGCAAATATGCTAAGTTGAGTATGCCATTTCTCCTGGCATAGGTCTTTCTATGGAAGTTCACATTATTAAAAAGTCTTTTTGGCATCTATTACATTGGGAAGTAATTTGATGTTTAAATCAAATTGAAATTTATGATTCTTTTGTTGTACTCAACTTCCTTAGGAAAAAAAAAATATCATTTTGGCCATTATCCCCATGGGAGCCCAGTTCAAGCTGTGTGAAGAAATGATCACCTTTTGTAAAAACGAGTGTTATAAAAAATAATAATCTGGGTACTATGATTTTGCCTTAGATTTGCTCTGTTATTCTGTTACTTGGTTTTTTTTAAAGTTATATTTTATTCCATATACAATGGGGAGCCATGGAAAGTTTTTTTTGTTGTTGTTGTTTGTTTGTTTTTAAGCAATCAGGGTTAAGTAACTTGCTCAAGGTTACGCGGCCAGGTGTTTCTGGGTGGGTGCTAAGTGTCTGAGCCCGGATTCAATTCCAGGTCATCCCGACTCTGGGGCCAGTGCTCTTACTTGCTGTGCTACCTGGATGCCCCTATTCTGTTACTTTGAAAAAGCCTTTTCCCAAACTAGAGTTGTTTGTCATCTTAGTACTGTTGCATGCCCATTCATACTAGTGAACAAATAATGCATTTGGATTCAGGAATCTTTCACCTTAAATCTTATTTTCTGGATATGGCATGTCCCCTAGAATAATCAATGACCCCATAAACTAAAGAAGAGTCATGGAGTAATTTTATGCTAGCCCCGTCTTAGACCTATTGATTGAAAAAAAAAACAGGATACAAAAGTATGGAAGTAAGAAGCTTTAACAGAAGTCTCCTCATTGCCTAGACCTTTATGGCCTGGCTTATTTTCACAAAAGGAAAAAAGGGAGAGGCTTCAAGTGAATCTATGAGCTTGGCTTTGATTCTTGGAAAAACTGAATGACAACTTATTAAAGGGATGGTTTGCAGGTATTTAGAAAACGAAGTGGTGATCACCAAGGATTAGCATTGCTTCATCAGGAACAGAACATACCAGACTAAATGCATTTCATTTTTTTTTTGGACAGGAGATTGTTGTGGACAGATTGGAGAGGTGTGAGCTGAATACAGTTGGATTTGAATTTGGACCTGGCTGGATGAAAAATTCTACAAAAATTTAGTAAATTGTCAGTCAGTAAATATTTATTAAGTAGCTAGTAAGTTCTAGTCAATCAATAAACATTTATTGAACACTCACTATGTGTCAGGCATTGTCCTGTGCACTGAGATTTTAAAGGAAAGAATGAAACAATCCCAGCCCTTAATGAGCTCACTTAACATTTTGTATGGAGAGACATAATCTACTTATAGAAATAATTACCGAATAAGTAGATGCATAATAAATACATAAAATACAAGGTAGTTAGTGGTGTTGCCTCCCAAGATTGTGTAAATCAAGTAAGGCATCTTTTGAAATGTGATGCTTCACTTGTGTCTTGAAAGAAATTAAGGATTCTCTGAGGCAGAGGTGAGGACAAACTGTGTTCTAAACATGGGAGGAAATACCCAGAGGAACGACCCAGAAGTGAGAGATGGGGTTCCATGGGTGAGGGACAGAGAGACACTTTGGCTGAGTTGTAGAGTGTAAGAAGGGGAGAAGATGCTGTAGAATGAGGCCACAAAGACAGGTCTAGGCCAAGTTGTGAAGGGCTTTAAATGTCAAATAGAGAGGTTTCTCTTTTATCATAGCAGCAATAAGGAGACACTTGCTGATTGAGTAGAGGAGTGATATGCTTAGATCTGTGCTTAAGGAAAATCACTTTGGCAGTTACCTAGAAAAGGGATCAGAGTGGCAAAAGATTGGAGGGAAGATGGCCAGTTCAGAACAGTTGAATTTTGATCAAGTTGACAAGTGATCTGATATGTGGCATGGAGGAAGGTGAGGAGTATAGGATAAGGCTGAATATGGGAGCCTGGAAGAAGAGTGGTACCTTTTACAGAAATAGGAAAATTTGGAATGGAATGAGTTTGGTCATATTGAGTCTAAGATAACTTTGGAACATCTATGAAATGTCCAAAAGGCACTTGGTGATGCAGGTCTAAGGCTCAAGAGAGAGACTTGAGACTGGATATATAGATCTGGGAGTAATTTACATAGCGATGGTCATTAAACCCATGAAATCTTATAAGGTCATCCATATAGTACAGAAAGTGAAGAGGGCTCAGGGTATCATGTCAAGCTGTTGTCAGAGTTAGCAGACTGGATGTCTACAGTGAACTAGAAAAGGAGGCTGAGAAGTATTAAGACAGTTTGAAGGAGAATTAGGAGAAAGCAGTGCTATAAAAACCCAGAGGGAAGAGGGTGAGTAATAGTGTAAAATCTAACAAAGAGGTCAAGAAGGATGTGGACTGAGAAAGGCACTGAGATTTGGCGATTAAGAAATTGCTGGCAACTTTGGAGAGAGATAGCACTTACAACTAAATAGAAGCCAATTACAAAAGGCTGAGAAATGAGAGATGAGGAAGGTTAGAAAATGCATATGGATTCACTTTTTCTCTTAGTTTGAGAATGAGAGGAGATAGTAACTAAAGGGAAGGCCAAGGTCTAAACAGTTTTAAGGACGGAGGAGACTTTTGCATGTTCAAAGGTAGTAAGGGAAAATAAGTAGATGGGGCAAGATTGAAGATTGGGGGCAGAAGGTGGTTAAGGAGGTAGTCCAATGGAGAAGATGGGAGTGAATGAACTTTAGGACATTAATTGGGAGGTTAACCTTGGCACAGAGAAGGGATACTTAATTATCAGAGGCTGGAAGAAAGGAGAATATAATAGGGAAGGGAGGGAATTGATGATATAATTTTGAGAAGATTTAGAGATTTTGCTTCACAATGTTAAACTTAAAAGATTATTTAGTAAAATATCTAGGTCAGTTTTCAAGGCCTGCACATTAAGTTGTGACACATAACCAAAGTCTTTCCTGGAATGAGGCAAGTTCTGAAGCTGAATTTCCCTGAGGTATGTGATATACACTAATTCAGCTGCTAATGCCAAGGTGACAAATGAGAGTCAGTGGAATGTTTATGATGACTTTCAACTTTGTGCAAGACACAAGTAGAAAATGTTCATAAAATGACATGAGAATTACGAAGGATATTTGTATGCACATACCACAAAACAAGGTTTAATCAGATCCCATGATGTCAAGGTTAGTACTCAACTTGCATTCTAATGACCTAACCAGATGATATGAACAAATTAATCAAGGAAGTCCTGATTGAATAGATGGGTCTTGCATTTAAATATGAAGTCCAAAATACCTGGATGTTATTCAACACTGAGAAACAAACAAAAAATTCAATGTTCCATAATTGGAGATGGATGAAGGCCCAGAAGCCTTGGAGGCAAAAGGAATCCCCAGCACAATGTTCCAGCCAGGCAGTCATCCAGCATCTGCTTGAGGACCTCCATCACTGGTGAATATAGCCTTTTTTACTCTAGGACAATTTTAAAGGTTAAAATTTGCTTCTATACATTTGCTGCTTTGCAACTTCTACCCATTTCTCTTTGTATGGCCTTCTGGGACCAAATAGAACAACTCTGTTACCTCTTCCATATGACAGTCTTTTAAGTGCTTTAAGACAACCATCATGGCCCTCTCTGAGCCTTCTCTTCTTCAGACCCAATATCCCTAGTTGCTTCAACTCCTCAGCATATAATATAGTTCCCAGTCCCTTCAGAACTCTGCTTGCTCTCTTCAGCTTATCCAAGTGTTTCTAAGCTGAACACAGATCTCCTGGGCTGGCCTCATGTCGGCAGAGCACAGTGGAATGATTTCTTCCTTGTTCCCGGAAGCTATGCCTTTAATAATACAGCCCATAATCTAGTTAGTCTTTTGACTGCCACATCGCACTGCTTACTTACATTAAGCTTGCAATCTACTAAAACTCTCAAATCTTTTGCAGGTACACTTCTGTCTAAGTATACCTCCTTCATCTTTCACTCCTGCTGAAGTGCGAATTGGTACATTCATCCCTGATCCATTTTGTCTTATTAGATTCAGTCTAGTGTTGTAGCCCATTATGGTCTTTTGGGGATCTCAAATTCCTATCATCCGGTGTATTCTCTATCTCTCCTAACTTTGTGGCATTTTTCATAAAGATGCTGTCCATCCAAGTTATTGTTAAAACTACAAATACTTGCCCCCTGTACTTTTTGAAGTTCAACATCAGTTATGTAAAATAAATGCTAGAATGTGTTGTAAAATTAGTAATAAACAAAATTCTCTTTTCCTATTATGACCCTCAGAATTGTATGGGAAAGAAAGTCCTTTACTAGGTTGCACCTGTCATGGGAATCAAAGAATGGAGGGAAGAAGAGTGTGCTGATCAAGGGCCACTTTGAAATTTTCTTTTTGTGTTGTCGTTCAGTTGGCTTTTAGTTATATCCAATCTTTGTGGCTTCATTTGGGGTTTTCTTGGTAAAGATACTGGAATGGTTTGTCATTTCCTTCTCCAGCTCGTTTTATATAGATGAGGAAACTGAGGCAAACAGGGTGATGTGACTTGCCCAGAGTCACACAGCTAGTGTCTGAGACCAGATTTGAAACTCAGGTGTTCCTGACTCTAGGCCTGGCACTCTATCCACTGCACCACCTAGCTACCCTTCCAGATGCTCTTACTGTTACATAAGCATATAGAGTTTTCCTGTGGGGAAAGTTATGTCAGCCTCAGACCACAGCTCTGATTAAGATGAAAATATTGTAATTTGCACTAGCTGTCTCCCTTGCCTGGAATGTCCTCTCTCCTCTCTTGCATCCTATAAGCCCTGGTCTCTTTCAAGACAATTGAAGTTCTGCTTGTACAGGAGACCTTTTCTGGTCCCCTAGCTGTGAATGCTTCCCTAACTTGTTTCTCTTTTACATATGATTTATTTTTGATCCCACCACAAGAACTCTTAAGGAATGGGTCAGGGACTCTTCATTTTTTTTTCAGCTGCACATTTTTATGCTCTTCTATATAAACATGCTTGAAATGTTGTTTGCTAAGAAAGAGTTTTAACATGCAAAAAGGGCAAGGTCTAGTCCCAGGTAGCTCCCCTTGCACCCTCCCCCCACCCCCATTCAGAGGCAGAAGGCAGTGAATTCCAGACTGAATCAGGAGCAGGAGCCAGTACATCATTGTTCCACTGTGGGACCATAGCAGGAGGCAGGACCTAGGCCTAACTGCCCCATCCAGCAGTTCAACACAGGGCAGAACTTAACCCTAGCACCAAATCTTCACCAAAGAACTGAAACTGTAGATCCAAGCGAACAAAAACAAACCAAAAAAACAACCCAACCCTAAATTCTCATCATATAATATACAACTGTCACTTAGAATAGAATAATCACATATATTATGTGAACAATTACAAATAATACAATAAAGTGATAAATATACCATATAACTCATTATATAATAAAGAAATTTTGTTGTTGTTCACCTGTTTCATCATGTCTGACTCTTCCTGGTGCCATTTGGTATTTTTTTTTCTAATGCTTTATTAACCTCTGATCTACATCACTCATCGCCGCCAGACCTTGAGTTACAAATTCTCTCCCCGCTTTTCCCCCACCCACTGCCCCCAAAAAGCAGTCCCATAGGATATCCCCTCCTCCAATCTGCTCCCTCCCACATTTTATCCCATACTCCCCTCGACTTTTCCAGTAGATCTCTATGCCCCAGTGCCTGTACAGCCCATTTCCCAATTACATGTAAAACAGTATTAATAATAATATATATATTTGAATATTTGATTTTAAAACTTTGAATTCCAGATTCATACCCCTCCTCCTTTGTATCCCACCCCCACCGGGAAGACAAGCAGTTCAGTATAGGTTGAACATATATAGCTAATGCAAAACAATAACATAGTAGATATATTGTAAAAGACTGACTATATTTCCCTCCCTCCCATCCCACCTCCCACCCGTTCCATTCTCTACTTTGATCCCGAGGGACTCTTCATTTTTCTGATTACAATACTTGACATTCAGTAAATTTTTCATAAATTCTATTGATTGGTGACCTTTGTGGTTTAGGTATAAAGATAATTATTTTGCTCATTAAGTCAGTCATACATGGTCACTACCCTGAAGGAGCTAACATTCAAATGGAGGAAACAACATGTCAACAGCTATATACATACAAGATACATATGACATAAATGGAAGGTAATCTTAGAATGGTAATGCTTAGAATGGATAGAATTGGGAAAAGCATTTTGCAGAGGGTGATATTTGAGTTGAGATTTGAAAGAATCCAGGGAATCTGATAGGCAAAGAGGAGGAGGGAATCCATTCCAGGAATAGAGGACAGTCAGGGCAAAGTCATGAAGTCAGGAGGTAAAATGTTTTTTGCAAAATGGTCAAAGGATATGAACAGGCCATTTTCAGATGAAGAAATTAAAACTATCTATAGTCATATGAAAAAATTCTCTAAATCATGATTGATTAGAGAAATGCAAAATAAAACATCTCTGAGGTACCACCTCACACCTATCAGATTGGCTAATATGATAGAAAAGGAAATTGATATATGTTGGAGAAGATGTGGGAAAACAGGGGCATTAATGCTTTGTTTGTGGAGTTGTAAACTGATCTAACCATTCTAGAGAGCAACTTGGAACTATGCCCAAAGAGCAATCAAACTTTACATACCATTTGATCTAGAAATACTACTACTATGTCTGTATTTCAAAGATATCATAAAAAAGGAAAAGAACCTACATGTACAAAAATATTTATAGTAGCTCTTTATGTGGTGGCAAAAAATGGAAATTGAGGGGATGCCCATCAGTTGGGGAATGGCTGAAAAAGTTGTGGCATACAAATATGGAATACTGTTGTGTTATAAGAAATCATGAATGGGCATATTTCAGAAAAAAAAAAACAACTTGGAAGCACTTATACAAACTGATGCTGAATGAAGTCGGCAGAACCAGAAGAACATTGTACATAGAAACAGCAACATGTATAATGATAACCTACAATTGACTTAGCTGTTCTCAACAATTCGTTGATCTAAGACAGTTTCAAAAGACTCATGATGGAAAATGCTATCCATATTCAGAGAAAGAACTATGGAATCTAAATGCAGATCCAAGCATAGTATTTTCACTTTTCTTGTGCCCCCCACCATGGCTTTTCTCTTTTGTTCTACTTCTTTTTTCACAGCATAACTAATATAGATATATGTTTAACATGATTGCATATGTATAACCTATATCAGATTGCTTGCCCTTGGGGAGGGAGGGAAAAATTGGAACTCAAAATTCTATTTAAAAAATGAATGTTGAAAACTATCTTTACATATAATTGCAAAAAATGGGGTGCTATTTACAAATATATATACATACAAAGAACAGCAAGAAGGCTAGTAGTGTTATTGTATTGTATAGTATATACTGTATATATATATATATATATATATATATATATATATAAATATATGAGGAAAGTGTGGAAAGATCTGGAAAAAGAAGGGGCCAAGTTGCAAAGGGCTTTACAAGCCAAACAGAAATACTTTCCCTCCTAGAGAGAAATATTGAAAGTGGTAAATTTCATGTTCAGGGATAGCTTTTTTTGAAAACATGGAGATTTACTTAATGCTTCCTTTATTTACAACAGGGAATATTTCTTAATTAGGTAGAACCTCAAAGGCCATCTAGTTCAATCTCTACCTGTTCCTTAGTTTTCCTGACCTTATTCTTATAAATCTCTGCTGATCTTTTGTATTCAGTTTCTACTACCCTTACCTTCATTTGCTTCCATATTCTGAGTTAACTTCTAAAAAAAATGATTTAATCACTAATTTCTTGTAGTGAGACCAGAATTATTTTATGCTACTTTTTCTTTGACTTCTCATTTAAATCATTTCTGTTTAGTTTGTTCACTAGTCGTTCTTGGTAGTTATTTATCAGTCTTGGCCAAGCTACTAATATAGAATTTTAGGTCAATGAATTCCCTATGTCTTTTCTGATTTTTTAAAAGTCTGTTGTCCAAAAATTGACTTTATCTGGCTTTCCTCTCATTCTTTGTTATTAAATCCATGACGGAATCTCTTACCCCTAAGAATCCAGTCATTTTGCTTTGACAGTGAATTCTTTCTTACTGGTCAAAATTAAGTCTGGAATGACATTTTCCTTTGTCTCTTCCTCTGCTTTATTCAGGTTGAAATTATTATTAAATCAATCATGCCATCTTAACTTCTCTGCCTAGACCAGAGGGAGTTCCAGTAGATAATTGAAGGCCCTATCACTACAATATCATGACCTTGATTTATTCTTACCAGGCTTCCTACATTTTCTCACAACAGAGCAGCCCTCTTTGATCAGATGTCTATAATTACCATATGCAAGTCACACATAGTACAATTGAGAAGCCATACCAGAAACAGAAATCCAGTTATCTAATTAAATATATTTACCTACCTTGCTTCTCCTTAATGCTCAAACTCAAATATCTCCTTTTACTTTATTGGGCCTTTGTTTCTCTGAATAGAATTATTAATTCAGCTCTGTTAACATTTTGGTATGTCCAAGGTTGTTCTTTGTCATTTGCAACATTCAGTATTTGTTTTTTTCTTATGGTTATTGTTGTAGCCTTGTGTATATCATTTCCAGGTTCTGCTTAATTCATACCAAAACAATTGACTAAGTCCTTCCAATTTTCTCTGTATTCATCACATTTGTTGTTTCTTACAGCAAAGTAATAGTCCATTGTATTCGTGTACTGAAATTTGTTTAGCTATTCCCTAAGCAAAAAGCTTTTCAATTAAATGAAATCAAATTTGTCAGTTATATCTTTTATAATTGCCTCTCTCTCTGGTTAGATTAAAAATTCATTTTATTCCCAAAGTTATGAAAGGCATATGATCTGAGTCTCTTCTAATTTTTTGCACTATAATCTTCATTATTCTGGTCACATATTAATCTTGAATTTATTCTGGAAAATGGCATAAAACTTTGGTCTAAGCCTAATTTTTATAGACTGCTCATTCTACTCCAATAATTGATAGGGAGTTTTCCCTCATATTGAGCCAATAAGTTTCAACAGTTGTCCCCTCTTGGGTCTTTTTTTCTCTTCTACTTAACAGACCTTAAAATATTTGAAGGCAATTTTAGTATAACCCAGCCCCATCTACTTCAACCAATAATTACATATAATATTTTCGGTAACTTTACCTCATTCTCATTTGACAGTACTTCTTATCAACAGCCTTCCTAAATTTAGTTCCCTTAATCTAATAGAATGCTCCAGGTTTTGTCCTACCAACACAGAGAAGAGGGGACCAGTTGCCTGACTCGTCCCAGATACTGTGCATCTACCAATAAAGCTTATAATTGCATTACTGTTTTTTACTTCTATGTCACTATTGACTCATGCTGTATATTCTCCTAAAGCCCCATGATCCCTTTCTTTACCAAGATCCACTCTTGCTGTGTGTTCTCTTCTTTTCCTGCTTCTAAATTAAAATTCATCACGACAGGCAGTGAGGTATATAATTCAATGAACAAGTATTTATTGAGTTCTTACTGTGTGCTTGGCACTGTGAGAGATGCTAAGAATTCAGGTGTTGGTTTTTTTTGTAATATCTGTTTGAACATTCCCAGAGGTGAGAACTCACTAAGGAAGTTCATTCCATTTGGGGACAGAAAAAAAGTCAAGCATAGTGGTTCTTGTTGCTTCCTCTCTCTTCTAAAGCAAAACTGTTAGCAAGGAAAGGCCTTCTTTTAACAGAATAAGACATTAAGCATCACAAAATAGGGATCTTTCCACACACGCACATACGTATATACACATACATACATAATCACATACATATATATATACACATACACACATACGTATATACACATACATACATAATCACATACATATGTATACACACACACACACATATATACATATATATATATATATGAGAGTATATTCGAAATGGGACAGAGTATGCCCATAATTAATCTACTTTCTGCAGATCCAGGGCTAAGGATGCTGAATGAATGAATAGTCCTTCATCTTGACCTATACTCCAGAGGAGTCTACATGGCTCCTTGAAAGGCACATCAGTTGGTTACTAGTGGCATCACCATTTGATTTTCTTGACTCCTGGTCTAGTGCCATTTTTGCTACACTCACTATTTAGTAGAAAGATATATTTGTTTAAGAAGCAATTATAATGGAATCAGGAGGGGCAGGAGAGAGACAGAATCTGAGAAACTCTTTGTTTGAAATACAGTGGCAAAGATATAGAAAAGCTTCTTCCTTTAGAATGCTTATTAAACCTATATCAAATTTCTTACTGTGTCAGGGAAGAAGAAGGTAAGGGGGGGAGAAAAAAAATCTGGAACTCAGTTTTTTTAAATGAATGTTAAAAATTGTCTTCACATGAAACTGGGAAAAAATAAAATATTATTAAGCATTCTTGTTAGCCTTTCTTAGAGTCTAACTCAGTTCCCAGTCAGGTCCTTCTGATAGGTAGATAAAGGTTTCTAGGTGCTATTGGATTCTGGAAGCCGTCAGTCCATAACCCAAGTCTTTGAAGTTTATAGTTGAACTTTGGACAGGAGGTGATCCAGAGAAGGCACTTTTATGAATTTTACAGATTGATCTATTGAATTGGTGCTCCACTCAATTCGTCCTGCATGTAGATGAAAGGGCCCTCAGTAACTATACGCAAAGTGAAATTGACCTGTATAGACTTTCATTCCAACCAAATTTGACCTATATACATAGAGATGATATCCTTATCTATGGGTAAAAAGTGGCCTACTTTCACAAGGACTGTGCTTGACAATTACACTAAATGGAATTTCCTAGATATAAGAAAGAGGTGAAAAAACAAATGTCAGTTTCTTGTATGGTGTAGGTTTAAATTGTGTGTAGGGGATGTTATAAGCACTGACTTTTTTTTCCTTTTGATATATTTTTGTCAAAATATGTTCTACATGATCACAAATTGCCCTGATATAAGAAGATATGAACTCAAATGATATAACATGTATCCAAGACACTAAAAAGCTATATTTTAGGTTGAATGATATTTTACTAACTTCTTTCTACAATTCTAAATGCCTGTCTTTCACAACCCATCATTTTCTTTCATATAACCATTCTTCATAATAGTTAAGATTACTATCACTATAGCTCCTGTAGCCTGATCCACACTGCTATTGCCCAGAGGCAGCTAATACAGCGGCAGCTAGCTGGCAAAGCTGTGTTAGATGAATGGTTTAGTAAACTGCTCTATATTTAATGGTCAGGCTTATGGTAGTGATTAAAATTACCTTTTCAGAAAGAATCATATTATAATCTGGAGGTAGACCTATAGGAGAGTTCTTCCTTACATGGTTACCTTATACACATTTTGTACTTAGACTGATAATATGTTATACTTAAATTGAGTAGTGCCTAGGCTTCCAAGTTGCATGTTGCTGGTCTAAGATATCTGTTGTAAAGCTGAAAGTCATACTTGACAGTAGCTTCTGTGCATAGCTGCCTTTAAAATGCACTACCTATCCCACAAGGTTATTGTAAAGAAAACATTTGATGAACATCTATGAGAGTTTGAGATGTTATCATAGTCATCATCATCTTCATCATCTTCAGGACTTCTGTTCTTCGACAAAGCTCCATTTTGATGTGATGTTACACATAGCATAATGGTAACCCAGGGTTATCAAAGGCCATAGCAGTAGAGGGAAGGCTCTACCAACCCCCAACCCAGCAGGTCAGCCAGAAGGGAGCAGTCCAGCTAAAGTGAACACATCCTATCAGCTGAAATTGGTACCTAAGTGTACCATGAGTGTTGGCTACTCCAATCTATATTGACCACAAGGCTTAGCAAGGTTGTAATCTTTACCAGTAGAAAGAATATACATGTGGACAGACAGATACCCTGATCTTTTGAGGTACTGCTCAAAGTGAGAGTACTGGGAGGGGTCACAGTACTGGGAGGGGTGCTAGAGGACCCACACAGATGAAATCATGGATCCATCAGCGTCAATATTAAAAAAGGATATTTTTTAAAAATTCCAATAAAAGCCCATGCTTGCATTTTTCTTTTATTATTTCCTCCAGTTTTATTATTTTCACTGAGCAAGTACACATGTAGCTGCAATTGGATCTTTGGAGCTCTTTCTCCTGACTATTGCAGTTTTTACCTAGGGATCAGCTACCATTTCACAAAGAAAAAGAAAGTCATTGGTTTCTACCTGAGCCCATAATGGAGCCAACTTCCTCTGTGAAATGGGTGGGGACCTTCCTTTGAAAGATCTACTTCCTCTTCATCACCTTAATGAAAAATGATGGCATATTGTGCTACATGAATGCTGATTTGGTCTGTAAACCCTACCCTATCCTTTCGGAAGCAGGGAATAAGGCAATCAAAATATGTTTTTTAGCTAGAAGTATGCTTAGTCAGAAAAGTCTAATTTTAACTCTGCTAGATAAGGGAGCAAAGAGTTGAATATCAATGAGGGCAAAAATACAATGTTCTTGGAGGAGATAACTTAAGAAAACAGGCCCTATTTCACATTAAGTGGCATTAATTAATACTGCAACTGTCTGCTAACATGCAAGCACTCAAAATCCTGTCACATTGCATATTCAGAGTCTTGGCTATTGTTAATATATAGATGCAGACATATGCTACACTGAAGAGAATAGAAGACTTCCCTACTTTGTAAACACATTCTTCCCAAAGTAGATTCTGAATTCTAAGACGAAAGATTAGGTAAAACAACTATTGGAATTGTAGTGGTTGGGAGCATGGGACTAGGTGCAAAGGCCCCATCCAATCTGTGATCTCATGTGACGTGTGACAAAGATGCAAACGAAGAAAAAGATTAAGATATTAATAGAGCATGATAGAAGCTCTGTCCCTAAAGAAAGGCAAACACCTTCTAGACACCAGTGCATCCTTAAGCTGTTTATTGCATTGCCCCATTTCTAGGAAGACTTGTCTCTATTTACAGACTGCACTTTTCCACTATCCACACACTTGTTTCTCAATATCTTATAAGCTTGCTACTTTCCTCATTCATTGCTCCACTGAGGAAGCTATTTCTAGGATCACTGATAACCTACCTGCAAGCTTGTGTCCAAGATTCATAGCACAAAGAACTAAGGTTCCTTCTTTTTCACTCCCTGTTCCTCTTTCTACCTATTACTTTCCCTTTCCTCCTCTCTTTCTTGATTTTCCTTCTCCCTTTCTCTCTTCCCTTCTTCCTCTCTTTTCTTTTTACCATGGTATAGTCTGCCACTTTCTCAGGTGAAATTGGAGAGTTTTATAGACTTCCTTCATCCTTCAGTGCCAAAGAGGAGAAAATAGAGTCCCATTTCCATCTTTTCCTACTGTTCTGGTTGCCCTCACTCCTCATCTCCAACACCCTTCTCTTCTCTGTTCTCTATCTTACTTCTTTATTAGCCTGAGTGTTAAACAGGTCTTTTTGAATAGGGATGTGGAAGAAAAATAATGGTTTCTGTAATTACATTCCTTTTAAATTCAGTGGCCATTTTTTATCCCCATTCTACTTGACTTCCCTGTAATATCTGGCAGTCAATAACTTCTTCCTTAGTTTCCATGGAGAAGTATGCATTTCTTCTGTGGCCATACCTTCTCTTTCTTCTTTGTATATTCCTCATTTTCTTCCTGCCCCTGAAACCCAAATGTCCCTCACAGTTCTGCTTTTTTTTTGGTTTCCTCCAGTTTTTATTATTTTCACTGAGCACGTACCTATGTAGCTGAAATTGGATCTTCAGAGCTGTTTCTCCTGACTGTTGCAGGATCAGGTACCATTTCACAAAGAAAAAGAAAGTCATTGGTTTCTACCTGAGCCCATAAGCTGCCTAAATTTTGCCCATATTCTTTTTCCATTAACGTCCATTCCCATGGCTGCATTTATAACCTTTATGCAACTTACTCCCACATCTGTATCACCGGCCTTCCTCTTCATCCTGCATTTTCAATTGCCTACTGAGTATCTACACCGTGATGTCTCACTGGTACTTCGAAGTCAGCATGTCCAAAACTGAACTCACCTTCCTTGCCAAACCTGTTCCTCCCTTAGTTTATTTCCTTTCATTAACTTCATAAAATTCATTAACTTTGGAGTCATCCTTGCCCTTTCTTTCCCTTTTCCTCATCAGTCCCCACCCCACATTTCCATATCCAGTCAGTTTCTGGGTACTATTGTTCCTACTTCCTCCATATATCCTGCATTTATTCTTTCTTTGCCATGCTAGCCTAATTCTGACCCTTATTTTTCTTACTTAGATTACTTAATAGCATACAGATTAGTCAACTGCCTCTGTCCCAGTAAACCTCAGAATTTACCCCTCTGATCATGTCAGTGCTCTACTCAGAAGTCTTCAGTGGTTCTCTATTGGCTACCAAAGAAATTATATAAAACCTTATCTTGACATTCACAACTCTGCAAAATCTATTTTCAGCCTACCTTTCCAAAATGATCCTATACTAATCCTTCTTGCAAATTTTGCATTCCATACTTTCTGTATGTAATTCTCATCCCACTCTCACCCATATCTGTAATTTCATTCATATTATAATCCCTCCCTACCTTATCCATATGTTGAAGTCCCTTCCTTCCAAATTTAATCCAGCTCGAGTTCTGACTACTTTATGAAATTGTCCCTGATTCTATCACTCAGAAGTATTCTCTCCCTTTCTTTCTATGTAATACTCTGCCTTTGCGCTTGCTACCTTCACCTTGTATCGTAGTTATTTGCGTATGTGTCCCTGGGCCACCCTCTCACCCATATTCCAGGAGAAGAAGAGGTTGAAGGGCTTAGAAATGGTTACTGTCTTTGGGTATTTGAAGAGCATTTTGTGAAAAAAGAGATTTAACTTATTCTTCTTGGCCTAAGTGGGCAGAACTAAGAGGAATGGATAGAAATTGCAAAGAGGCACACTTA